>NW_009712282.1:56238-130038 GCF_000703405.1 Apaloderma vittatum
CGATTGATATTCAGGAACAGTTCCTCACACAGGCTTGGAGATCCACCTACAGTTTCCTTCTTATTGCAGACTAACCTGACACCTATATATCAAGCTCGCTAACTAGCATGTGGCCTAGTCAGTACCTGGTGCCTGATGTATTTTAGCATTCCAGAGTCCTTCTTCCCTTCCAAGTTGATATCGATCACTCTCTTTTTTAGAGAAGGAGTTCTCAAGCATGACTTGTCTGAGCACTGGAAGGTAAAAAAAAAAAAAAAAAGAAGAAAGAAAATGGAGTTCAACTTTAGATTTCCAAAAATGTGGAAAAGGAGAAGGAATTTCCATACCAGAAGTTGTCTAGTACCACAGCTGTAGCACAAGACCTTCTTCTGTGCTGGCAATAGGCCAATATCCGTGACATAACATATCTCCACCAATTTTCTTCTCTTTAACAATGCCTTTCATTAAGCTTAAGACAGAAGTGAGTAAACCAAATAAGGAATGTGAATGTGCTCACTGTAATCTTCACAGGTGGCATCCCTATGTTTTTCGGTGCTTTAAGCAGGTCAGAGGTAAAAATTCTTCAACTTCTTTCTTAAAAAACCTACCAACAGAGATGTTTAGTGTGTGCTGTGATTCCTGTCAGCTACATTTGTCTTCTTTTCATGCTCAGAAAACGTAAGTGACATCACATTTCAGGACTTGAGCTCATGCCTGCCTGAGAGTTGTCCCTAGCATATTGCCAGTGACAGTGATGATAAGTCCTTTTTATATTAATTATTCACAATACCAGGGAGTCTTCCTAGAATTCTGGGTTTCCACAGACTCTTCTCCTCAAGGTAGTAGCCTGTTGATTAACACAGTTATTCTCATTTAGCAGAGAGCTCACAAGCCCCAGGGAGCACATAGCCAAGTCTGCATATTGCAGCCTACCTATTGCAAGCTGTAAGAGTAAAAGAGAGGTTCACCTGGAACCCAGGTGAGTGTGGAAATGGTGCCTGTGCCATCAGAGAACAACAGCACTTGAAGAATACCAGAGCATGAGGAACTGGGTTGAAAAATCTACTGTTACAGAAAATTCAAAATTTACCTAATGCTCTCCTCCAGCATCTGGACAAACATGGTGCACGTGTTTGGAGGAAACCTTATTGTCCTGCCAATCTCTTTTTTTCCTTGCTGTTGCTTAAAAGCTTTGAAGGCTTGATGGATGATGAAATGTGTATCACTTTGCCTTGCAGTTTAAAGCTGGAGATGAAACAACACGCAGTAATGCACGGTGTTCTTCTGCTACCTTTCATGAACACTGCCAGCTGCTCATCTCATCTCAAGGCTGCCTTCTGTAGAGGAAATGACTGCCTCTCTTCCTAAATAACTCATACACTACTTTTCCATTCCAGAGGAAATATATGGGGGTAATAGCTCCCAGGAAAGCAGAACCATAAACTTTTGTTTCATCTGCTCTGTGATTTGTTCCACACAAATACCCTTCAATTTTCTAACTTGACAGGAAACAAAGAATCTGCTGGTTGATGAAGAAACAGGAACTTGTCTCCTACTCTTTCGTTTTCCACTTATTAGCATCTTTACCCAACTTAAATCTTCCTGAGAGTTTCATGAACACTATTGTTTGTATTGTATTGCAAAGTAGTTGAATGACTGTACCATTGTAAGTATTCAGAGTAATTATAGTCTGTCTTTTGTGGTCAGGAATATGAAAGTATTAACCAACTGTTGACATAATCCAGTTGGTACCTGGGTGGGCACTTTACTGAAAGCACAAATGTATTTCTGCCAGAGTTAAAGGCACCACTTTGTATGGTTAAAAAGGAACAATCTTGTTTGAATCGTCTGCCAACCCGGCCATTTAAAGCGTATCACTAAAGAGATTGTAACATTAAAGATTAATGTATACAATGGTTGGAATAGCTCTGAGAGCTCAGACTGAAAGAAAGGAATTATGCAAGATTTTACAAAAATTTCCAGAGTGATTCTTATTAATAGAAAAGAATAACCATAAAAAGGAAGACTGGACTCCAGAGGCTGGTAAGTAGAGGCCATAAAAGAACATTAAAATAAAAGTGAGGTTATAAGCTTTTAAACAACCTTATCAGCAACTAAGATTTTTCCCAATCAATACAGATTACTTTCCTTCCATAAAGCTAAATGACTTAATAGGGTTTTTTACAACAAAGCTGTGTTTAGTAAGTGTTGTGTTCATTTTGTCCTGAAAGAACTGTTTGAGTGGGTTATGCTGACCTTAAAGGTTATTATGAGCTACTCAGAAAAACCAAAACATTCTGCTTTTTCCATTTACTCACTTCTTTTTGTTTTTTGCCTCTTGCCACACTGTTCAATGTGCTATTTTCCCTCAGAGAGTCCACTGTGTCTCCATACAGGAGTTTGATGGCCCGGACAAGGCGAGCACAGGACCGGCTATGATGGAGGTAGCAGTGTGGGTGACAGTAGTCAATGTGGGTGCATATAAAACTTTGCTGGTTGCATAATAGGATCATAACCTTGAAAAGAAAAATAGAGAATAGTTACCTACAGCAAAGCGAGTTACACAGAGAGCTGCATAGGGCAGCCAGTGATGGGGATAGTCAAGCTAATTTTCCACAGTCTGGCTAGGGATGTATGAAGCTCAACACAGCTTTTCGAAAAGGTATGTATGTCTGTGCAGAGCTCCATACTTGCAAGTAGTTTACAAACCCTCTAGGCATAGCTAAAGAAACATTACTGTTAACAAAGCAGATGAAGAGATAGAGCTGCTGTTGATATGATGTTTGCCTGGTGGCAAGGTTAAGGCTGAGGTTCTCTCTCAGTTTGCAGAAAAGCTGTGGTATTATCACTCTGAGATGACCGCTTAGACTGAAAATTGTCAACTACTCAATCATTAAAGCTGCAAACCTACCAGGTTTAGTTTCCTTCAAAGAATAAGAAAGGAAATGTCTCGGTATGCTCTCACATAGGAATAAGCTGTGTGAGTTGTTCCACATATGCTACCCTCACTGTGCTCGGGTAGACCCATTCAGCCTAGCTTTATGTTATTTGGCTTAGTTGCTATTTCTAGAGGTTCTGCTATACGCCAGCAAGGAGCTCTAAAACCCATCTAAGAGACAGTAAATGTTTGGGCATTTAGCTATTGAGCCCTATTTTGCTGCAGCAACACTGCTATTAGTTCCTAAACTAATTAATTAAAGACAGTCGTAAGTCTACACTTCAGTGACTGCTCTCTGGTGTAACCCAGGGGATTTCTTCCCAGAGGAGCAAAACTCAGTCCAGCAGCTTTTTGTGCACTGGTGTCCATGTGTCCATGGTGTCCATGTTACACATAAACTCAGCCACTTACTACCACTCTGAGGAAATCACACAGGCATCCCCTAAGCCATTCACGCTGTAGGTCATAACTGGCCTTTACAAATCCTTCTCTTCATCCCAAAACCTTGTGCAGAAATACATGGAACTACCAGAAATAAGTTCTTTTCCACCCATTTATGGTCTCTGCCGTTGCAGCCTGATGGATCTCTAGAGAAAGGCAGCTTTCAACCCTCAAATACTCAGGCTTCTAAAAAGTTAGGAGCTTGATTTAAAAGAAACCTGTGTTTCATACATGGGATTTTTGTCTTTTCCTGCTCTGGCCTCGTGTTATTCTAGAGTCAATCAACTCCAGCCATTAGAGTGTTGTATCAATGTGCAAATGGTATAAATCTGAGCAGCACTGTATAGCCTCTACCCAGCCTCTGGTCCACAGTTACAACTTGTAGTTACAGTACACTGACACAGAGTGAGGACATCATGCTCTAGGCTGCCATGAAGGACAGGTGAAGGAAACGGTGCATGCATAAAAGTGACTGGAATCAGTGATCTTTTCGAGTGGTGGACCGTTAAGTGAAGCAGGGTTTTGTTTTGCCTGTAGTTTTAGTGACCATCCACCCATACATTCTTTCCAACAAACAAAAAGAGAAAGTTCTCATGCGATATTGGTACTTGCGTGGCATTAACTGGAACAGGTGATTTTTCAAATCTTCCTTTCACCTATGCAGGCTAATCACATGTAAAGTGAGACAAACATCTCAAATTTCCTTCAGTTTATGCCTTGTATTTATGAGCCCATGCATCCTCCCACATTGAGCAAAGGCACCATGAGTTATCCTAAGCTGCTAGCTAGAGAGATGCCTTTGATCTCTAGCAATCCATCATCTAGTACACACTCTCATATCTAACATACTCAGATTAGTACACTGGAATTTCCAAAGGTGCAATCTCATTACCAAGAGCACTAGGGTACTGACAGAAAAGCAGGGTAGTGCAGGGGATTGAGGCACTTGTTTGGAAGACATGCCATTCAAGTTCCCTGTCTTGCCACCCTCATCCAAAAAAGACAGCTCTCAAGAACTGCTTCTGACATTGCCTTATTGGATTAAGTCTGTTCTTGCCCACACCCCACAAAAATTAGTTGAGAGCAGACTTGATGGAAAGAGGGGTATATTAACTCGTTATTGCCAGCTTTCTTTTCTAAAAGCCACTCAGAAGTCAAAAGGCATCTGCTCTCATATACATGTGCAGGATACTATCAATCTGTGTACAGAGAGTCAATCCAACTTTTCTGCAAAGCATGAGCACAAGGACACACTGACCATGCTGCACCACCACAGTGCGTCATGAGGCAGCAGAGGTAGAGGTGATTGGTCCTTGGATACCAGTGGATTGAACTATGTAGACTTGCCCAACTGACTTTTGGCATGGGTGCAACGATCACCTAAATGGATGTCTTAGGCCTTGCATGACCAAACCACATTTACACTGTTGTGCTCCCTGTCTGTTGGATAGTCTAAACTGCACAAGTTCCATGTTGGGTTACACAGTGTGATAGAATGCATCTAATGGAATCAAAGAAAGTGTGTCAAAGGTAAGTATCTTCTCCCCCACAAGGTGCCTAATTAAGCTCACTGCCATAGAGTTAACAGAGACAAAAATACATAAATTGGCTCAAAAAGGGGTTGCAAAACTCCCTAGGTAAAATCTTCTGGTAGTTAGTAAATATAGTGGTCACAACAGACCCTCCAGCTGAAGTAGCTTCTAAAACGCCACTTCCCAGAAGCGGGGAGCCTAGTTCATACTGTTGTCCATTCTATTACTCTTCCCAAGCTACCAACTCCTTGCCATGCTGGAGATAAGATACTGAGGTAGGGGATTTTTCAGCTGAGGTAGCATGGCTGTCCCTGCACATCTAGAAAGAAACAGTCCCTTTTCCCTTACAAACTAAATAAATGAAATACACAGAGGGAGCAAGACAAAAACTTCTTGGTTTTAGTCCATTTTAGAAATGGCAAAAAGACGATTTCCAAAAGTTGCAGCTTACTTACACTTGAGATCCTTGATGCTATATGGAGAAAGCATGGATTGTGATAGGATTATTGCCAGCACAAAGCTTTTCCTACTGAAAATGCCATCCTTGACAGTGCTGCCGGCGACTCATACTTACGTGCAGCCACGACATGTTCCGATGATAGTTCTCCTCCATGCCTGTGTTGCTCAGCACCTCGGGCTCAATGCTAGGTTCGCTCGCGCTCCAAGGGCTCCCTTCTTCAAAAGAAAAATACCCAAAAGGTGGTTGTTTTTATTGGTCCCTATGTGCTTTAAGATTAGGGACAGCACTTGTAAGCCAGGCCAGCCTTGTGGGAACAGACTAGATTACACAGAACATGCCGCACTGGAAAGACTGAGTTTGGACAGCCCTTCCCAATCCCTGTATCATGCTGGCTTGACAATTACAAGAACCATTTGGACTTGGCTCACGGGCCATCTTGTCAGTAGGAAACACTGCTCCCTCCCCACTTTTTTCTTTAATGGAAGGGGAGACGGTAAACGAAAAACATCAGAAACAAATGTTTTGCACCATTCAGATGCTGCAAATGGTTGGTTTAGTGATCTGCATTGACTGGGCTCTGTGGTTAAATGTCAACAAAAATCCAACCAGAAGTGGCATCCAACTGGAAATGCCAGTGGACAAAGTCACTACTTATTGCCCATAGAAACTGATAATGTCATGGGGATGAAAGGGGAAAAAAATCCTGATTCTAGCACACTAGTTCTAAAGAACTTGGGCAAGGGAGAGATTTTTCTGGAAACTTCATGGATTCCTGTGTTTCCTAGAGCTATTTTGTAACCTATGGGGCCCCTGTAAAATTAATACTAATGCTGTTAAGAGATGGCTGGGGATCAAATCTGGTTAAACCCTTCTTTCTCTAAGTGAACTGTGACTTGCCAAAGTCTACAGAACAGGCAGTCCCACTCCTCGTGTTCACCTGCCGAAGCATCTTTTGGGCAACATAAAAATTACCATTAAGCTTGGGAAGTTATTTCAGCTCCAAATGTATTCAAACGATGTTTTTTTGGTTAGCACCCCTAGCAGAGGGAGCCCCTTTAGTTAAACTCCAGTGGAGGTTTATTGTGGCACGATGCACATTTGGCTTCCATAAGAAATACATGGTGATCCATCTTTTGAAGACTAAGGAAGGCATCTGTAAACTGTAGAAATATATGTATATGCCAATATGTAGAAATAGAGTATGTAGCATGTACATGTTTATGTTCTACATATTGGAATATATATATTACATGTCATACAACATGCCTATGATATCATATCCTACACAGAACATGAAGTACGTGTCCATACGTGTACATATATATCTTTTATCTGTTACTACGGACAATAAAATATCATATGTGCATATGACCTCATGTATTCTTTATATCATATGATTTAAGGGTGTGTGTATGTGCATATACACACATGCATGTGCTCCCCTAAAGACAGCATGCGTTTGGCTGGCAGGCACCAGCATTCCAAGAGTTCATGCTCTAACACGGAGCTCTGAATTGACAACCTGTACACGGAGCCAACGCTGCACCCAGGACTTAAACCGCGTTCCTCCCAGGCCCTAGTTCAGGGACTCCCTGAAGAGGACTCGAGGTTTTTCCTAGCCTGCTGGGATGGGAGGTCTTTTGTCATTTCTAGCTCTGCTACAATCACATCCAGAGTTTAGGTCCTGCCTATTGTCCCCTCCCTTTCCACCCACTCATCTAAGTTACCTATATCAGTGACAGTGTCCCTGCTGTGGGACAGCTGCAGCTCCTCATTCTCAGACTCTGAGTCCTGCCGTGATAACTTGGTGCTCTTTAGGCTGCCGGCCCGGCGAATGCTGGAAAGGGAACCCCCCTTCTTCACCCGGAAACTGCGGGTTCCTTTAATCTGGAGCAAGCGGGAGCCTCCTATCCTGATCTTCCTGCTGGGAACTGTATTAAAAGAATAAAAGAGGACTTTTTTCCCCTTAAATTTTCCCCATTTAAAAAAAGAAAGATATCCTGGCCCTCCCCTCCCTCCCAACCCTCGGCTGCCAGCCTGTATTGCAGCATCTTTTCTTCTCTCAAGGAACGTGGGACCAGAGGCTCCCTCCAAAGCCACCGCCAATGCAGCTCTATCAATCGGGCAGTAAAGATGCTTTAAGGAAACCTGTTCAGCACCTCATTTCCTGGAGACCTGGTACGTCACCTCAGGCCTTGTCTGTATTTGGAATTAGCCCTTGTTCAACCACCAGCAAGTAGAGTCAGCTGCTCTAACAGAAACCCAGAACATGGACAAGGAAAACCTACGATTCACACCAATTTGCATCAGTTCCTGCCAGGAAACAGGATCTTCCCCATGGATGTAAATTGCAGTTTTCTTTGCCAGCCCCGGGGTTTACGTTAGTGCAGAGTCACCTCTTGCTAGGGATAGATGGCTGAATCCCAAGCATGAACAAGGCACCATGGACAAACCTATTTTCCAGTGGGCCTGGGATCTGTAAACCTCACTGAGCTCTGCAGTAGGATCACGTGTGACTGCAGAAGGGTAGTCTGCTTCAAGAGGTTAGCACGAAAGTCTTGTTTGAAGCAATATTTGCATAAATCCGTGTCTCTACATGTTACTCTTCATCATTAGAATGCTTTAGAGGAAACGGGAGCACGCAGATCCTCTCCTTCAGACAAATCAGCAGCTTTCAGGCATTAACAACATCCATTGACACTCTGCATTTTTGGTGAGCACAGACATGAAATGGTTCAATGTTCAAAGCACCAACCGTTTGCATTTTCATTCTCCTCTTAGTTCAAAGGCGGTACATGGCAGTATGTCAGTCCAAATGTTGCAACACTCAGTCATTTTACTGCAGATCTAATCAGGCAAGGCCACGTGTGATCGATTACCTTTTGGTGTGTTGTCGAGAATGAACAGGATACAGCTTTTTGGATACCAGGGGTAAGCAAAATATTTTAACAGAATTGTATTTTGGCTTCAGGAAAAAGCAAGCACACCTTTACTCCTGAGAATGCCCCTAATTCCTTCAGAATCCAATTCCCACTCTCATTTCCAGTGGCTAATGTCCTGGCTGAAGACAGCTGGATAGGTTTTGGAAGCTACTCCTCAGTCCTCATGAATCAGCTGGGCAAATCACTGTTCAGTGACCAGAGAATCTCCCTTCAAGTGACCATGCTGAGTTCCTTAGCAAGTGCTGCTACTTGAATTCTGTTCGGATCAGCAGTGGCCCAGTTCCCCCCCAAGACCAAACCACTTAAGCGCTCATAACTTTATTACAGGAAGTCTGCCAAATCCCATTTTATCATCCAAATAATAGATATGATCCTATGAGAGCCTGTGTCTACCTAAGCTTTAGTGTCTGTATTTCAGACCTACCTGGAGCAGATTCTATACAGTAAACTTGTAGCTTTTGGATAGCTGTTAAGCCATACCTGAGGTGAGCAATGAGAGCAAAGTTTTTAACACTCCACAAAAAATGAAAGGAAACAGATTAGTACTCATCAAAGAGGTAGAGATAAAGAAACCTGTCACTGCAGGCAATAAAAATTTAGTTACATTCACACAACAACATTTTCTTATCTAGAAAAGTGTAGATTACAAAAGATGCTTCTGCATCTGTTATGTTTGGCCCAGGTGGATCCCCAGGAGAATATGCTGTGGCCAGAGAAAAGAACATAATGATTGTAATTTAAAAATTGAACATTATATTGCATATATTTAGCTTCCAAAATACTGCAAATACATTTTTGCTAAAGTATATTAGTATATTAGGATTCAGCCTTCCTACTATAGTCACTTTTCCCATCTCTAAAACATAGCCAAGAGGCAGCTTTAATGAGGGAATGCTATATGACAGCTTAGGGAAAAGGAAAACTGGGTTGAAAAAAAAACCCCAGCTGAAAAGAAAGCGTAGTTGAACAGAGTCAGGGATGCACAATGTTAATGCTATTTTTGCAAAAGTAACTCAGTTCTGCATTATGCCTGTAGCACAGTAACACACGAAGTAAAACCTAAGTTAGCACTGTCTCTAAAAAAATAGGATAGTTAGATACCAGTCACCAGCATTTTCCAGCAGGACTGTGTGTTCATAGGCATTCTCCCACTCAGGCAACATCCCAGGGGATGGGACTGGTGGCTGAGAGGCTGAAAGGTGGTTTCAAGTAATTGTCACAACTATCTTAAAAACACCCCACCCAAACCAACCGCAAACTGAAGTTTTTCCTCATCTGAAGAGTTAGAGATATCTTATCCCACTGATCTTAGACTATCCGACAGACCATAAGGCTGTGTGCTTCTCCAGGCTGTCAAAATGCCAAGGGTATAAAAAAAATGAGGTTGAGCATTAATTTATTCAGCTCACCTCTCTTAGGTGGATATCTAGCTGTCTTTACAGAAATAACTGTCCCAACCTGACACAATTTTGGAGACAGTTTTACACCACGTAAATTTTGGAAGCAGTTCTAGCATTTTCTCTAATTGTGGCAAGGTCACAGCTGAAGACATTGCAAACATTATCCAAAGCCCCTGAAGTCAATAAAAGCTCCTCTGAATCATTAATACACATTACAGTTCCTGGAGGATAACCAGCCACCAAGCAATTATCAAACATTTATCCTTTTCAAACAATCATCAAAATTATCATTCAAACACCTGCACGTTTATATGGCTATGAGGCAGAATTTAAACAGTTCTAGAAAACTTGTTAGAGGACGAATCATTTACAGATAACTGTCTGGCAGTTTAACTTCTAATTGCAAATACGCACGATGACTGTATATTGTATTGCAACACTTGTACCATCAGATAGTATGTGAGTTTTGCATGAGATGGCTCAAAAATGGAAACAATCTGCTCTTCTCAGCAAACACAGTAAGCTTGAGGTTTGCTTGTACAGTATACAGTATGTTGGTAACACTAATCTGCTAGCCATCAAAAGCCACACAGGTCTGTGTTTTTCATGTGGTAGCAAAGACTTCAAGAGATCAAGTGATCAACCACTAATTCTGTGAGATGCCATGACTCCCAAACTGGTACAGATTTTCACAGAAAGTTTCCGATCTTCCCTCCTATCTGTGGTTCTCCCAAAATGAAAAACTGTAATCAGAATAAAAAACAAACAAGAACAATTTTGATCTTTATTTTTAAAGTTAACCAAATAGTGGTGCTTCTCTCAGCATCTCACTGAGAGATTGTTTCCAACTAGACATCCTCTGTTTTAAAAATCTTGTCATGCTCTCAGTTGGTTTCAGTCATAGCAGTGTTTTATAAAATTTAACATCTTTGCTTCTCACATTTATTGTATTGAACCCTGAAGGCCAGAAGCATCTCAGAAATGATTCAAAGCCACGTGACTCCATGGCTGCCTGCTTTTTAACACAGTCTATGCAAATGAAAACATCAAATCAAGCGCCACTTCACAAGCCCTGAGAATACAAAAGCCTTATTATGCTGACAAACCTTTTTTCTCCTCGAAGCCAGCCTCAGATTTGAGGGTGTGACTGCTGCTGTGCAGGGAATCCTTTGAATCTTCATTTTCATCCAGAACCCCAGCAAAGCTGATCTTTCTTTCATACCTGTGCCGATCCATCTCGGGGTCCAGACGTAGCCTGCAGCTCTCCAGATCCTGTAGCAGAATGTAGACAACACAGATGTAGAAGCAGTATGACCCCCATGCCCTTCACTGCAACCACAGATGCTTCAGAAGAACTGCTTCAGATGGGAATTAATTCATATCACACAGTTTTCCATCTATCTTGACGCTTTCTAATGGAATTACTCTTTAGGCTTGCAGCACCCCAAGCCACACTGCCAGGATGGAAGAATTGACAGGTGTTAACACATATTTCTGGTTAACACTGCTGAGTGAACAGACAGAGGGAAAACACATAAATAGTCCCTAATGGGTAGGTGGCAATAAAAAGTGGCTGTTGCATAAGATGCTGGCTGGATGGTTAGGTCTACTCTAAAAGGCTGCCTGTGGTTGATTAGGGAATGTGTTGCCACTGTACTCATCAGAGGGAAAAAGCTGAGAGAAAGCTAGTGGGCAACGTGACAGCCATGACAGCATGACCCAGAGCAAGCTCTTGGTGTGCAGCTCAGGCTGAAAGGACATAGTGTGGAAAACACAGAATAAGAAAAATATTGGTTGCACTTAAATTCTAGAAAATGAGAAGTCATTTTCTCCAATTAACAGAAACAGCATCAATTTGTGCCACCTACTGGCTACCAAATGGGGCCAAAAGGCAAAAATCCTAGGATTCTACAAGCTGTGGATTATCACCCCCTTACTCTAACCACAGCTAGAAAAACTGGCAAACACAGTTAAAATTTCGGGCTCTTTAAGAACATCATTTGTGCCTTTTCAGTGGGAATGTCATCAGCTTTGAGATTTCCACACCCAAAATGTAACTAGCTGAAATCTAAGATGACACCAAGCTCCTTGCTGTAAGTAAATGACTGATGAATGTGAGTAACATCAGTAAAATTATCCAAAATAATTATTCCAGATAAAATTCTGCAGGCTCCAGAGATCTCATACAGAAATTTGCACATAAAACTCCTATAGAAGGTACCGGCAGTTACTTGTGCAGCAACAAAACCTGCTACTCTATAAGTTGATTTGGGGAAAAAAAAAGGTCTTCTTGAACATATGTTCTAGACTGAGCTGTGCTGAAATGATTTAACTAGCCTATCTTAACAGCAGCTGAAGGTCCAAAACCATCTGCAGTCAGCTCTGCATCTCCAGGGAAAATCATCATAAATGATTGTCAGAAAAGCTAATAGTTGATTGCCAGAAGGGAAATATTTTGATTTCGCTCAATCACAAAACCTGGGATATAAAAAGGAAAGTGCTTAAAGTAAGGGCTCCTAGTACCTCTAACATTGTAAACTTCCATGTAAATAGTTTAAAATGCATCTAAGAGTTTAGGATATGAAACAAAGGCTAAAGCATTTGAGAATAAAAATCTGTGATCAAATCTATCTGAATTACAGCATCTTCAAGAATCAGCATGTGTAAGCTGAGCCACGACAGCAGTACAGTTGTGTTCCTAAGGCATAGTCAAAGTTCTCCTCTGTGTTTAAACACACTACTCCTCCCGGCTTGGAAATTGCTGCCCCCATAAATCAACTGACGGAATGAAATACTCCCTCTTAGCACACAGTTTGACTTCGGCAGATGCTTAGCTAAAATGAATGATTTTGCATCCATTTGCAAAGTGAGCTTGTACCTACTCCACCAGCTTCAGTAACAGATGTTGGTTGAAACTTCTGTCAGGACTCCCTATCTCACTCAGATCATAGAATCATAGAATCATAGAATGGCCTAGGCTGGAAGGGACCTTAGAGATCATCTAGTCCAACCTCCCTGTTGTGGGCAGGGACGCCACCTCTTGACTAGACCAGGCAACATATGGGGACTGAGCAGGAATCTCGATGTGGGTGCTTATGCCCTCAGCCTGGCAAGCCTGCATGGACTGTGGGTACTTAAAATGGTTCATCACAACTAGTTCAGCTGCGAATGCTTCAGTTCTTCAAGGCCGCTAAGTCTGTACCTAAGGTATGCCTACAAATACCAATGCAAGTGAGATGTGCTCTGTTGGAATTTCAGCATTATGGACCATAACATTATGTACCTGATTCTTTCAGAAAGGAATCATCACTTCAAAAAAACTCACAACAGACTTAATATTTTAATTTGCAGAATTGTTGGCTCCTCCTCCCCAATCTCCCACCCCATACAAAGTTAAAAGAAGATCTCTGTGGCCATTTTCTCTAAGAAGTTCTTGCATAACCTGACCTTAAGTTTTCATCTGCCTACGCATCACAGAATAATTCCTCCTACTTCTCTCCCATATACAAGTCTGAAAAGCTATTAATTAATCAGTTTCATTTCTATCAGGCACAAAAGGACAAATTTCTGTTGACCTTCATTACTCAACATATTTTTAATTCCAAGCTCCACTACTTACTGAAATGAATTCTAATCTCTGGTTATTATCCTGCTTTTAGATGCAGTCATTCATTTTGAGGTAATAATATCAACAAAGTGCTTAGGAAGACTTCTGCTGAATTTAGCCCTGTTTTTAAAATTGCCCTTCTTGCATACCTAGGGGCTGTGTCACTTCATCATAGATCATCTACAATCTTTGAAACAAATTTTAGAACCTAATTACAATAATGACCAGTCAAATTAGTCTGTCAAGAACAATTGTCATCAGCAAAATTTGATCTAAGTCTGTCATTAACAAAATCCAGAATAGCGTTGGGCTAAATCCTTCATGTTCACTTGGAAACTGCTCCTCATTCTTTCTTTTTAATTTTTATCCTGATTTCCTAAAGAAATTTGAAAAAGGATAACTGAGTGCCCATGTATTTTGTGAAACAACAAGTTGAAGACAATGTTAAACCACATTATTAGACATAAGAAAACTCACACAAGGATGAACCACTAGAAGTCAGGTTTCATGGGTTCTGCTATTCACATAATTATTTGTCACCTAATAAGTCATTTAGTTTACTATTCATGCCAGGATTTTCCTGTGACTCTCTCAGTCTTGTGGAGATTTACTTCATTTCTTGCTTCTTTGTCTCTGTTTCTTTCCTTTCTTCCCCCAGTCCCTTCAATTCTGTTGTCTAACCCAAGCAAAAATCTGCAATTTTTAAGCTCCAGCAAACTTTGTAAAACACCCTCTTCCTTTCTGCTAACTGCCCTGTTTAGTTCTCTGTCAACTAGTCCTACTAATCACATGCTAGGTAGCACGTGAGCTGTCACCTCCTGCAGTCCATCTACCACACCTCTCAGGTCCCCCACTATTTATCAATCCATCATCTGCCCTCTTCTCTGTTTTAGAATATGCTTGAACTTCCAGTACATGTTGCGCTACCGCAGTCTTATATTCTTAATCAACCCATTTGATGTGCCCTGCCCATCTTCTACTCACCAGACAGCTCCTCTCTCCCCGCATCAGAGGTATACTTGAGTTATCATCCCACCTCTCCTCAGGCAGGCCTAAAGCCCAGCGACTTCTGTGGACACAATTCCCCTCCAGTGTGTGATGCCCACTTACCACAAGAGGCTCAGTACGTGGCCTGGGCATGTAGGGAAGTGGTTATCTCCAGGAGGAGCTGACAGGCTGCCATTTTCAGTGCAAAAGGACAACAACATTTGGTAGGATTCACAGTGCCTAGGAAATAGATATTTCTATGGTGAGCAAGAAGATTAGACAAAATCTGCAACCAAGAGGTGATGGACATTTTCACATATGATGCACAATGCAAGCTGCACTAAAAGAGAAGAAACCCCAGACTTCTATCTCTCCCACTTTTCATACACTAAAAGGAACATAGTAAAAAAAAAAAGCAACCCACACATGCAATAGTACTATCATGCTGTAGTGTACATTATATTGTATTGCATTATTTTGTATTGTATTGTATTGTATTACTTTACAGTGAAGTAACGCTATAGTTTCCTGTAGTACATATTATAGTATTTTATGGTGAAGTACCCACTAAACTAGCATGATCTTCTGGCATTTTCGTATACACCTCATTTAAAGTTAATACAGGTTAAGAATCATAGAACAATTCAGGTTGGAAAAGACCCTTAGGATCGAGTCCAACCATTAACCCTACACTACAAGTTCACCCCTAAACCGTATCACCCAACACCACATCTAAGTGACACTTAAACACATCCAGGGACGGTGACTCAACCACCTCCCTAGGCAGTCTATTCCAGTGTCTGACCACTCTTTCAGTGAAGAATTTCTTCCTAATGTCCAGCCTAAACCTGCCCTGTTGCAACTTGAAATCATTCCTCCTGGTTCTGTCCCTAATTACCTGTGAGAAGAGACCAGCACCAACCTCTCTACAATGTCCTAGAAGTAGATGCCTTTCCTCCCCTTTACAATTTTTGCATTGAAATACTCTGCAGTTCTAGAAAAAAGCCACTTCCAAATATAGAAATTTTTCTCAAAATACACAGAGTTATGACAAGCAAGCAAAGAGGTACTATGCCTATTATTAATTATTACCCTGATAACTAGAAGAGACAGCCTCCTTTGAAGTCAGGCTTCTTTATTTGTGCAAAGAATCCAAGTGCTATTTACAGATAATAAAGTAGAAAAAAGATCTTAACTGCTTAATCAAATTATACATTCAAATGCTTAACCTAAAACAAAGTGGAAAAGGGAAAATGGATTACTGAAATACTTGAAGTTTTGTCTCAACTGAGTCTAAACGATTCTCTTCAAAAGTCCTATACTTTGTAGCCCACCTAACGCCATTTAAAACTTGAAAAGTATGAAGGATTCTTCAGAAATGCTTGATTGATTTGAAGAATACTATTTAGGTTAATAGACAGTAAAAAGTCAATTTTTTAGTAACTCCTGGTATTACCATCTACATACACTTCAGAGGGATTAGTATTTTCCCTTGCTTTCACCCATGTATGATTGAATTACTTTGTGCAAAGAAAGAGTCCAAACCAAACAAGTGAGAGGACACTGCATGGATCAGACAAAACCAGATTAATTCTGTGATGCTTGCTAATTCCTCTGTACTCATTACCAATAACGAAATATGTAATCTGCAGGGACTAAAATAATCTGAACCATCAAATACAGAAAAGACATACAGTGTAATGAAATATCTAACTGCATATTTTATACTCTGCATTCTGCTCCCTACAGCATACAGGACAGCTTCTGAAAAATCCTTGCCTTCAGCAAGAATGTAGATCAGGTATTTTCAGACTCTGACTTTCAGAACAGTTGAGCTTTTAAGTGGCTTTCTAGAGCACAACCTGTTCTCTCTGTTTGCTTGTCTTAGGCCACCCTTTTAAAGTAATTCCACATTTCCTGAATGCCTGGTATCCATGGCTGAACAGGGGGAAGAAAGCCTATTCTGTGAATATTCTGTCATGGGAAGCCTGATGTTCATTCATGTTGCAGGAGAGTGAAAATGTTGGGTGCACTCTCCTCCTGCTTTGGATACATCCAAACAAAATATCCAGCACAGCCACCCCCATTCACATAGCCATTAGCACTGACATACCACATGTGAAAGTCTAGCTTAGAGCCAATACCTTCTCTTGGGATCATTTCCCACAAATGCCATTTCATTGCTCTCACCTACTCCTCTCTGCTCCAAAGCTGGCTTTTATAAGAACTAACTCAGAACTGCAGAAAACAAAACCAGAAGATACACAAACAGCGCTAATGCACTACATCCAATGGCGAACAACAGTACATGTACACAGGAACCAGTACATTACAGCACACACGTATATACAAATGGTGTCTGGAGGGGACATGTTTGTTACCACCTTCACCTACAACAGTATGTGTTTTGACTTCACTTTTTTTGATTTGCAGAGTTTGTTATAATCTGCTCACCTATGGAGACTTTTAGAATCAGTGATCTGTCACCACCCCACCACCACCTTTATATACACACAGGCACCACTGTGTTTCAGTCATCTTGTGGTTATACAGATTGTTAATGATACTTTTTATGCCACTGAGCTATATTTCTGCCTGAGACTCAGGCAAGTATACTCAAGTCAAGATTTAAAAGCCTTTGGTAGAGCTATGCCAATTCACATCAGGTGAGGAGATGACTCTTCAGTGTTAAGAAATGAAGAAGCAGCTGATCTTACACAAATATTTTGGAAAATAGCTGGGAAGAATAGCTGGCGTCTGAACCGCTTTTGGCACTCAGGTGACAGCAAGACTGAAGAAATGAGTTATTACCCTGCTTATAATTGCAGTTGCCAATACACAGGAATTGCAACTCACTGCTTGGTTTACTCCCTCTTTCTTTCAAAGTCTCTCAGTTCTGTTACCCATCTGTCATGTTGTACATCCAGGCATGGAAAGAACAGGGGAAGAAGCTGGGGTGAAGGTAAGGGATTGGGAAATACAGCTGGGTGGCAAGAGGATGAAAAGAGAAGAAAAATTAAGTGCTCCTAAAGCAGAGGTTCTTACAAGCGGGGGTTCTTGTAGTAAAGGGAGTCTCCTTACTGTCATCTAAAAAGTCTTCTTCCTCATCCTCCTTTCTCAGGCGCCTCTTGGTCTCCTCATCATAAATGAGGCCCAGCAGGTTGGCAGGGCTCTCACTCTCAGCATGGCACAGCTCGTTGAGGCGGAGACCAATTGCCTGCAGACAGGGAGAAAGAGAAAGCACAAGGAGGTGAGAATTTCAACCCAACTGACTGGTGGCCAAGGGCTCTGCCTTGAACAGGTTATGGAGCTGTCACAGAATGTCCTGGCTTCATTTATTTTTATTGTCTGTGAAGTGCAGTAAAGTAGAAAAAAAAGGATGATTGAAGATTAATTGCTACTGAAACTATAATTTATTTCCCTCTTTTTTCAACCAAAATTTGCAAGAGTATCAAATTTCACAAGGAAAAAAGTTTGCAGATTTGGCTAAATAACAAGAAAACCCATGCCAAACCAACACGTGACAGGCAGAAGGAGATCAGATGTTTGTTTTGTATGAATTTCTTCCACTTTTCTTTCTCCCCTCAATATATGTATTCCAGATTTTTGCCAAGTCTTTTCGCTGAATGCATGTCTTTTGTTTAAGAAACTATCCTGGTACTTAGGAATACAGTAACAGTCCCTGTTTCCTCTATAAAAGTGTTGAATGCCCATGGGAGAGCCTGCTTCTGTCTTTAAAAGAGACACTACCTGGTGCACTTTCCAAAAATGAGCTGACAACATGCTTATAAAAGCTGTGAAGGTACATGGGGAGTGGTTTAGAGGGAATCCATGTAAAGAGCAGAGACAGACAGATTTCCGCTAAATACATTTACAGTCTCCAGAAAGGCATTGATTATTTGTGGCTGTTTGCCAGCATCATTATCAGCTCGTAAACAGCTCTCATGGTGCTGTCAGCAGAGCTACAGATAAGGGTGCATTAGCAAGAAGAATGCTTTCCTGCTAAGACACATTAGAGATCTTAAGGATTTTCTTGATTTTCCTTGCTGAAGGTAGATGTTTAATTAGTTTTCATCAGCCCTTGCCATTTGGCCTTTTTGGTTTGGGGATAGTTTCAGACAAAGATGCTAAAGAGGATTTCTGAAACTTCTACAAGTCAAAACTGATGGTTATGCCAGCACTGTATAATTTTCCTTGTCTTGGCTGAAACGATGCAGAAACACATTAACAGTCCCTTATTATGGCTGTTTCTCCTTGCTACCAAGCAGGTCTTGTGAAATTCAGCCACAATGAAGAGGGTAGACTGCTACACAAAGAGGCTAAGGTGGTATTGTGGTTTGCAAGCTGATGGGAACAGTTGCCAATCTCAGCTATCCGTGAGCCTGCACATTGCTAATTAAACTCCACATCTCTCACAATCTTTTTTCCCTTCCATGTTTCAGGCACTTAAAGGTAGAAATGTTCTGCATACCTCTCCACAAGGCAGTAATTTATCACATATTATTTATGCTCTGTTCTACACCCTAATACTACAGCAATTGTACATAACCCCACAGCTTCCTACCTCATGAGCACGCAATTCCTAACATGTATTATCTGTGTGAATTATGCTTGGTTTTTTTATGCCACACTTTAAAAGAAAATGCCTTTTAACAGAAGCAGCCAAAGGAAGTGTCAGACTAACCTAAACAGAATATATTTAACATTGTATTATCTCAAAAGACAGCATTACATATGAGATTGCTTGATTCAATCGACTTATCACTGTTACAGGCAGTCCAAATCCTACCTCATGCGGAAAGGGTTTACCACTTATTCTCTGGTGGCTGTTTAGGGAGGCTGAATTAAAGGAGTTGGATGGGGAAAAAAGGTTTTATATTCATTCTTGCTCTCACTAAACTTTGATAATAGCACAGTATATTGCAATTAGTGAGCAATGACAGACAAGCAAAGATCCATAGTTAGCACAAATTTCTAGTCTACAAGAAAAAAAACATAAACAAAGCCTCAGTGCATTCAGAGACTAATATAATCTTTTCCCTTTTCCCAAGAATCTTCCTTGCAGAGCAGTTCTGCTGCTACCAAGCAGCAAGGATGGTGTGCTGTAGCGTTGACAAGAATCTGGCAGCATGGAGACAGGCGGACTGGGTGAGGCTAGCTCATCTTCTTGGTGCTGGAGTTGCTCAGGAGCTATGTGAGTACACAGGCATTCCACCCTTCATGCTGATATTGCTCACAGCCATACGGACAGGCTAACCCACACAAACAGCAGCATGTTCTACAGCATGTGCCTGTGCTAAGGCAACAGAAAGCTGTTAATCCCCATGGTTCAGCCTATCTGGTTGGAATCTGGTCAGAGCCAACAAAATCAGCCACCTGGGGAGCACAGCTTGCTCAGAAATGGAAGGAGGATAGCTGCCAAGAGACAAAGCTTATTAGCTTGGGTGGACAGACCACCCCCCCCGGGCTGTTTTGCAACACGAATGTACTGACATGCTCAGCACCAGCTCAAGGTTCCCTTCAACATGCTCTACTGAGAAGTGTATGTTGGTCTAACCTAGGAGAATATAGATCAGCAAGGCTTTTATGGCATGGCTTATGTAAGTACTCTGAGACTGAAGAATACATAGTTTTCAAATTCCCCTGAGCCTTGGATTTTATGTTCGTGTGGGGTTTTTTTTTGATCATGATGATGACTGTAAAAAACTCTGGGTTTGTGTAAAGAGGTGAGAAGCACAAAGCTCACTTCCAGATAGACATATATAACAGGCAGCACAGAGGTCAAAGGAACTTCTCCCGCTATTTTGAGTGGTGTGAAATGACTTGCACTAAGTGTCAGAGCTTCAACAAGTATACCCTGGTGGGTTTCCAAAGAAATCACAAGTGGCATTTACAGGGCCAGACAGGACAATTTGTGTACACTAAGAGATCACAATCAAATAAAACTTGAAGGAGCCAAGCTCAAAACAAACATAGACAGTTCTTTAGATGACATGGAGTAGCCCTGTAGAATTCCTTGCCAAAGAATGATGAGTGCTAACAGTTTGTGTGAGTGTAAAGAGTGACTGAGTAAGTACGTCAAAGAGAAATCCATTAGTAAATATACAGCACCGTATCTAGCTCGAGCAGCCATGGACTAAAAATATTTGGAAGCTAGAAAAAAGCAGATAGTATCACATCCACTGCTCTCACTCTTCCTTAGGCATTCACATAAAACAAGTGGTGGAAACAGGAGAGTAGACCAAATGGATCCTCAGAGGGAGCACAGCAGGTGGAGGATAAGGAAGGGGACACTGTTCTGTCCTAACAAAGTTTCCACTAGGAGAAGGGCTGACCCTGGCAGGCTGCAAAGTGCAAGCTGGAAGGGAGGCTTCTGAATCCCCATTTTACTGGAACTGAAATTCTGTATAGGATTCAATTACTTTTATATTTTGTTTTATTTTTTGATGTAAGTAGAAGAGAAAACAAACACTTACATCTCCCCACTGGTAGAAGAGCTTCGCTGCATTCCACTGCAGCTTCTGGTTCCTTTTGTTGCCCACAATAGGAGAACGTCCACGGGACAGGCCTTTCTTAGTAATGTTCACATGGTGGCCCTTCATCCACTCAGGCCAGTTGCCACGATTACAGCGGTGAACAAAGCGTGCACACTCGAGGAACAGGGCTGCTCTTGCCACGACAGGAGCTTCCTGAAATGTTTGCAAAACATCACCTTAAATACAAATACATTGGAAAAACTCTCTGAACGTTAGAGGATTTTGTGCTTTCATCAATTGCTTTAAAAGCTTGCCACGGAGTCACACAGACTCAGCAATCTCTCCATCAAAATCTGACACCAGAATCTCTGCTCTAAGTCTCATCTCTTGACCTAATAAAACCAAGGCTCACAAACACTGAACACTTACGCTTAGTCCAGCCACTGGAGGGGCAGGAAGAGCCACATTATAAACTTATAACCAACCTGGTATCTGTACTCGTCTGTATCCATCTCTCAGAAACCATCTAACTGACAAAAAGCAGAAGTGTGCATCTGATGCTGTTACAGTTGAAAGGAGTTGTTTTCTTTTCACCTTCACTAGTGAGGCTGTAAATGCTTCAAGTGCAAATGGCAGCACGGCCACACAAACCCCACGATTTGTCACGTTAAGTTCTGCCTGCACATCTTGGGGGTGGAAGCATGAATGGAGGCTTGCTGAAACTAGGATGGGTGCTGTTTCGCACTTATAACAAGCAGATCCAGAAAGTGAAATCCATACTAGCAAAAGACAACAAGATTTTACTGGCCTAACTTCAATAGCCTCAGCAAGCATCAGACAATTTAGCACCAAAACAACATCAGACAGATGAGTTTTGAAGTGTTTGATGGTTTTCCAGAGAAATATCCTCCTGACATGCACTTAGAAGAGCATTTTTCTTTAATGGAAGACATGATATTGAGCGCATCTTAGTTTGTATTGAATCACCCAGCAAGATCCAAGTGAGACCAATAAAGAACACTTTGGAAACTTTCAAACATGTTCAAAAATGGACACTGTAATTTGTTTCCTAGAGGGTATCTTAGATTCAGGAAGAAGTTTTCTTCCCAGCAGTCTACAACTCTGCAAAAGTAACATCTTTACAGACACAGAAAGTAGCTAAAAGCAAATTGTTCTCCTTGTTTCAGATTAATTTACAAATCCCTCCCTCCCCGTAATTTTCACACACAAAAAACCCTGTGGCCAACAGGCTGCAAAACTAAAAGTACGACAATATCCATAATTTACAAGCTGGGTTTGAAAGATTCCTCAACAGGGATTTCACAGAGCTCTGATGTGTGTTCCACACATTTAGATGTTGACAGCTTTAATGAGATAATTTGAACAGATCAGCGTCTACTTACAAGGGGAGGTTCCTCATCTGTGGTCCATAGATAACAGACAGGCCTTGAGACCATGGAGGATGGTCTGTGGAACATTACTAAATTGTGCCTCCACTACTAGTGCTTTAATCAAAAGTTGAGAGCAAGAAATTTTGGACCAATGCCCCAAATTCTATACTGTGGCTAAACTTATAGCCAGAAATTACTACAAACAGGACTGAAAAAAAGTCAAGCCTTTTAGGGGCCTGACAGAAAATAAATTAAGTAAGTAAGTAAGTAAATAAATAAAAGTATTATGTTTTGTCCACATTAACAAGAAAATATATGTTAATTTCTTCCTGGCACAACATTCTCTTGCAGCTTTTTGCTCATATTTTATTGAAAATCTGGAAAAAACCAGCAATCTTTTAGCAATTCTCTTGAATAGCAACATTAAAGTGGCCCAATGTTCTGATGAGGAAGGCAGAAATCTGAAGCCAGACACTCACTGATAACCAGATACAAAACTAATATCTAGCACCTGGAAAAATCATTGCAAACTACTTACTGCTCATATGCAACATGAACCACATAATAGGTGAGGGTTTTATTCTTTTATTTTCACCAAGTAAAACCTTCACCGTGGAGACATATATGAAGCCTCAGCCGCAGTCTCCTCCTCTTTTAGTTCACCACTGGTGAAGTCACAATTTCATAGCATATAGGAATCTTGTAAAGATATATGTTGTAAACATCGTGGAAACACTCAACTATATAACTGAAGGAGAATATGTAGGATAGGAGGTAACCGGGAGGAGTAGGAGTTCTAAATTAAAAATCACAGAAAAGACTTCCTGCGTGAAGAAAGACTTTCTGAACATCACAGGGCACAAGCTCTCTGTGATCGCTTACCTGAGGCTCAGAGAAACCTGAAGCAGCAGCAAGAGAAAGATGAAGATGTGACAGAATGGACAAGGATGGATTCACACCACAGAAAAACACATCACAAATGGAGAGAAATGAATCAGGCAGGTGATGCATAGCTGAAAAGAACACAAGTTACCATGGTCACTGTCAAAAGTTAACACAGCAGCAATACTCTCAACAAGCCTCCCTGTGCCTGCAGAACTATTCACAAATCCATTTTTAACATTAGACCTGCTACGTGGCTTTCCATTTTGAAAATTGTTCTTGTACTGCTTAAATTGACATGAATAAGAATCCACCGTTTTCTCAATAAAATTTCAATTACTCCCATTGAGCTTTTTAACAGAGAATCTGATTTGTACTAATAACAGCAAAAGCAATGACCTGGGTAGGAGGGACCAAATACAGAATGGATTTGGAATTTTACAGCAACACATTACTGTTCAAGTAAGGCTGATCCTGCAGAGTTTTATGACTGCAGAGCATTTAGCTCCAGTTTTATTTTCAAGGACAATTAATTTTATAAGACTAATCAAGCAGTGGTAATTTTCTTGTGCCCTTCCTTATATTCCCCAAGGCATTTTCAGCAAGAATTCATTTCCACTGGTCTCTTCAAGAAGTGAAAAAAAATAGTGCCAAATAACAACAACCTACTTTTAAAAGTAAAGTAAATTCAAGTACTGTCAAAAGATGCTGGCTCTGCTCTGCTTTGTCTTGTCACAAGACAGGTCTGGCATGAGAGGTAGCCTAGCAGGTATATGAAGACATGCCATGTGTAAATTATTAACTAGTGTATTGGAGAACTGCCTCAAAAACATTAGTTCAGATCTCTCTGATTATATCTAAAAATGGTCAAGTACAATTCATGACAGATCTCTTTGTTTCTGTTCCCAGTCATCTGCTCTGGGGATCTGTTTGGAGCAACCTCTGATTTCCTTCCACATTTTGTGCCCTCCTATGGACAAATATTTCTGCTGTGGAAACAGGGACATGGGAACAATAGAGCTTACCTAAGAGCCTGAGACATATGGAGTCAGGATACTGGCAAGTATTCTTGCCATTTAGACTTTGCTTTTGCTGTCCCGATATTTCGTAGATCCTCTCAGATACAACCCTGCCATAAAGTAGTGTCATTATGGCATTTCAACAAGACTAAGAGGTTTACGTGTTAGAACAGATCAGTTCACACATCTTATTAGAGGAATGCAATGCTGACAGGTGTCACACATTGCTAAACTGGTCAAAAGAAAGTTTTATTTCCCCACTCGAGGCATTTATGCTAATCTAATTAGGATAATTTAGGTAACATATTTAAACATTGCTAGACAGTGGGTTATTGGAATCCTCTGCAGAAACCTGACCACAGACTGAAATATAATATTACTTGCCTTTCAAAGTTTTTAAACAGAGAAAGAAAATCCATTTTATTATTGCAAAGTCTGGATATAAGCTGGACAAAACGGTCAGCAACATATTATCTGTTGTCACTGAATGCTTGAAAAGCCACAAATTGATTGTAGTTTTACAAGATTCAGTCAAGGATGTATGCTGATCCTAGGAAAATACGTTAACTACATGGGTTCTAAACCTAAGAGAACACTACCCCCATAAGCCTGCAGACTCTGTTTCACTGTTCTGGTATCTTTATATCACTGGTGGCCAACCTGTATCAACTTCCAGACTGCTCAAATGTCTTGAAGTTGGTATACAAAGGGAATTTTAAAAATCTGCATGAGAAAGCATGCTCAAAAGGTTTATGAAAGAACTGAAACTGGAGCTATTTGCCTTTCATTTTTTAAAGGTTGCCATAGCAACTAGGTTGGATAAAATTACTTCAGAAGTTTTTCATTTGCATCAAACCTGATTCAAACTATTACTTCAAAGGCCTAAAAACCAGAAGTTAAAAACACAGAATGTTTTCTGTTGTGTGTGCTCTATTGACATAAAATGTGGGAATTTTCCATGACAGCATACATTGCCACTAAGCAATTCAGTGAGATGACAAGCTGTCCTCTTTTGAAACCTGCAGTGCATATGACTTCTTAGCTTCTATGTATCTCCAATACTTTGTAGACAAAATGCCAGCTGAGCAGAGACTTTTAAGGAGTCTTCCAAGTCTGTAATTAGAATAAGGCTTCTTTCATCTTTAGCTGCAGACCTTCTAGAAATTCTGATACCAAAGCCTTCTGTATCATTCAGCAGCAAGGGAACAGAGCCAAATGCAAGCCAGCTCTGGAAGTCAGAAAATATATCTTCCAACAGTTCACTTTGACCAGTAGTTTTCAGGTAACTTAATATATGGGCACAGAATAAGTTGGTCTGTAGCTTAAGCGTTTCATGAATTTAAAAAATACATAAGATGTTTACAGGCAATAGGGACATAATTGCCAAATTTGTCTGATTTATGAGCACACAGAGTAATGCATTCCCAGAAGGATCTTAAGTGACCTACTTGTCAGGAATGAGCTCCTTTCCTGCCCATGCACCTTGGCGTTCCCTGTGTTAGTTCAGAGTTTGCAATGCGGTGGCAGCCTGGCAGCCTTGAAGAATGAAGTCGTCTTTGTGCAGCACACTCGGCAGGAGTGACTATCCCCCTAAACCCACCTTCTGAGCTCACTGCAACCCTGACTGGCAGGAATCACTTCTGACTGCAAGAGAATGAGACAGGCTTCCCCACCAGCCACTGTCTCCATAGCTTCCAGCCAGAGGGACAACAACTTCCAAGAGGAAGAGTGGGAACTAGTGAAGAAAACACTCATCTACTGGAAGATGGATGGCGACCAGTCAAAACAGTAGAGCTAGATGTGGACTTGTTTGAATCTGCAGCTTAAGCATGCAAGGTTAAGAAAAAAGTATAAAGGAGTAGTGCACAGAGTGTATCATCCCCACAGCTACGAAGCAGACAAGGCAGCACAGCTCAGGGCACAGCACCAGCAGAATGGGAGAGTCCATGAGCCTTGCATTTACAGCAGCAAGCAAAAAACCTGAATATAAGCACAAATGGCATGACAGTCTAAGAGGTGGGGAGTGGGAAGACAAAGGAAGAGAGAGGATGTGGATGCTCTGAGAGCAGTGGCTTTCAATCTTTTTCAGTTTGCAGGCATCCAAACACTTAGAGAAGTAAGTAGAAGGGCACTGTGCAGAGAAGTTACTAATAATTGGCTGGCTTTTCCTAGCTGTATTTGTCACACACTTGTGCTTGACACATAAACACCTCACAGAGCCCCACTGGCCCATCCACCACAGGCTGAAGGCCACTGCATTAGAAATGGAAGGGATTGTTAAAAAAACCCCAGCAGCTGCAAGGAACAGAGGGAAAGCGATACAGAAAAGACATGTACTGTCAGGACGGAGGGACTGAACTGTGTCACTTCTGCGATCTGGATCTGCGCATCAGCAATATCTGCATTCGAAAGCATGCACAATCTGACATTTGAAGTTTCTTCCACTGACTGGCCCTAGTGACTAACAGATCAGTGTTGCCTAATGTATTTATAACTCTGTCAGAACATCTGAGTGGAATTCCTGTGCCTCCCCAGGTAGTTACCCAGTCTTCAATCCTCATTCTGTAGATTAACACTAGAAGGAGAAGCAGAATGGCTGTGAGCAAAATCTGAAGTCTGACAATAAAGCTTTGCGCTGGCAATAATCTAGTTATGGAGAGCCATGCAATAAAAGAAACAATCCATTTTGTCTGCAATCTCATCCAGTCACAGATGCTAAAACTCCACCTACTAACAGCACCACCAGCTGGATCTGCTGCGATGCTTTACCTGCTTTCTGTGCGGGCATGGACAGCATCAGTGAATGACAACCGACCGCCACGTATGCACATGCTGTCGCTCAGCAGGTAAAAATACACCAACGAATGACTTACAAGATCTAGGGCTGCTGCCAAAATGGAGGCATCAGGGATAGTGCCTGGTTCACAGCAGTTCAGGAGAAACTGAAAGCGCTTCATGCCTTGGCGGATTGCTCCCAGGTTCACAACGTTCTTGGATTTTCCTCCTTCTTGGTTGGAGGTCAAGTGATCATCAAAGCTATGGCAACCTAAAGAGGTAGAGAGTACAGAGGGGATGCAGGGAGAGGTAGGGAGAAGGGAACATAGTCTCTCACCAATAAAAAAAGTGGAACAGAAATCCTGGTCAGTACAGTGTCAGTCTAAATCCCTTCCTCACACTGAAGCCCTATCTTGAAGATATCAGGGGCATTTTTACAATATTAATGACTTCCATGGAACAGGTGTACAGCAAGCCAGATTCTGGTTTTGATCATACTGATGTCTGCCCAAAACAATTCCACCATATGCAGTGTGGAAGCTCAGGAACTACTCCAACAGAGGTGAACCAGGCTATGGTCTTTCCTGCCCACCTCTTTAACAAAGATTATCCTGTCTGTTTTTCCTGAATAACCTGTTACCTTACTTCTCTATTGTCTCTAATTCTACCTTAGAGTGGAGCATGCTTAAACATAATTCCTCATGTCTCAATTTAGTAATACATCGTCTACTAGGACAGAAAAATCAGTAGCAAATATTGAAAATGCTCTACATGGAAATACAGCTTCTGCAATTACCAGAACACCCAAGTGAGGCTGGACTCAATTCGTAGGTATCATCACTGTTCCAGCTTCTCTCCCTTGAGTGTCTTACACTCCTTGGGATGTGAAGTTCCCTAATAAGAGTTCCTTTTGAAAATGAAGTTAGCACCTTGCTCCAGGACTTCTTTCAAGCACAATTTTAAACTCCATATACAGAATTCACATGATAAATTAACTAAACCCATTGTCAACTTGAATGAACACTTTTGAATGCAGAAGATCATTATGCAGTCAGTACCCAGAGTTGAGAGAGTGGTAGAAAGACAGAGATCAGAAATCAGGAGAGTAGTTTCAAGGCTAGGGTGGCTGGTGAAAACAAGAATAGTCAGCTTCTGGGCTTTTTATCTTCATCCATAATACTCTCCCTGTTCACAAGTGAAAGTACAAAAGTTTACAGAATACTGAAGGATAAAGCACGGAAGAAGAAAGAGAACACTGAATAGAGAATTCAAGATTGTTTTTAAATATGGATTTGAAAGACAAGAAGCAAAACGTCACCCTACAGGACTTTGTGACTTCTCCTTCCTCAGGAAAGAAGAATGGCTGAAACTTAAAGTCCCCTTGAGACGGCACTCCCCAGAATTACTTTGAAAACGCTTATGCATCACAAACAACACAACAGAAAGTGACAATGTAGATCTTCACTTTTTCCCTGAAGACAGAGGTATATCAAATTTCAAGAGACTTCTTTACAAACATCTGTGGCTTTTCTCTCTCCAGTGAAGCTGCACATAGTTTTCCAGTAAACAAAAATGTTCCCATGTTGGGAAACATTTCATCAAAATGGAACAAACAAACAACTACTGTAGAAAGAACAGGTAGAACACTTACATAAATGAGCAGGCACAAATACCCTTTTCTTCCAACTCCAGTTTCCTTAAAGCCTATAGCATGCTATCTGAGCCATCCTGCTATGGCTGCTGGAACACTAACTCATTTGAGGTACAAGTGTTTCCTGTTCAGGGCCCTGTTAGGGCTGTGACTGTATGTGTTAATGAAAAGAAAATTAACTTTCTGCTACAGAAAGGCATGCCCAAAGCATCTCCCTAACCACTACCATTAAGTTCTACCAGACGCTTTGTCCATCTGGGCTCAGTGGTACTACCTAGTCTATGACTACAGCCCTTTGCAGTCCCAGCCTTGCACTTAGTTCAAGCTTTGTAGGAGAATCCTTCAGAAGCAGCTGATGACTGTTCTCTGCTACACTCATCCTGAAGTAGCCTTGCTGTAAGCAGCGGAACCCTCACTGGCTTAATGTTAACGGGACTCAGACTTGCAGAAAATTTCACCCAGTGAGCAGAGGTCATTTCCTAACACAGAAGGACACTGGATGCTCAAGCTGCCACCCTAGCAGTTGCCTCCTGTGCAAATATGAGATCATCCCCCAGAGCAAGCGTGTGCTGTTGTACCTTGAACATCTTGGTAACTTCTATGGTCTCTCATAATGTCTTCAGTAAGTGCCAACAGGAAAGTTAAGGGTATCATGTAAACATACCATAACTCACTTCTGTATATATACTTTGTTCTTAGTATAGGTAAAAAGATCATTAAAGTAAACATTTTCTTAAGCATGAATGTGCATATATTTATGTGTATATATATGTATACATATGCATACATACAGATACACACACACACATACATATGCTCACATACATAACCAACACAGAATTTCCAGTGGTCTAGATGATATATCACAATGAAGATTACAATTCATAAATGAAGTGACAAATTATTTTACTTTTTTTTCCTCTTTTTTTTACTGTAATATATTTCTACTCTCACTGTTTTCTTTTAAATTTGCTCTACTATGTTAAAAAACCCCAAAAACACAAGAGAAAACACCACATGGAAAAAGCATGAGCAAAATAATGGCACAGCATCATAAATGACAAGAATGGGAAGGCAGAAATAGGTTCCAAAATAATGCTTTAGGATCAGACCTTGAGAGATTTAATAGCATGCCCATCCACCTTCAACAGGTTTGTACACACAGGCATATACAACTACACTAATATTTTTGAAATTATACGGGGCTTTCATTGCATGCCAGATGTCCCTGTGGACATGGTGATACAACTTTCTTAACTGTCACACTTTGCCTTACAAACTTTAAATACCCTCTATTTACTTCAGTTAGTCGGCAACTGCCCACTCACGCCGTCAACATCGCTGCATAATTTGCTTCTTTCTCACACCAGCATGCAAGGGTTTCTCTCTTTAACCCATCACATGACTTTTATTAAGGTACTTCCAATGCATACACATACCAAAACCAAGCATGCGTCACGTACATCTCTTCTCTTACTGCCATGTAAAAGATGTTTCAAGTTCTCTTCATTAATTACATAAATTCTAATGTTACTCACAGAAGGCTGAAGTATGGACACTTTTAAAGTTCAAAAAGTCAATACTAACATGTCATCACAGAAAAGATGTGCCACACATATTGAACAAGGCTCTTGATGCTCACAGGGCCAAGACTAAATCTATGTCATTAAATCAAGAATGTGGGCACTTTAGGCAGAAGCAAACTCACAGTGGCATAAAACCAACATTAACAAGATGAAAAAAAACAACATTTCCTACAAGAAAATATGAAGGACATCTCACATGAGCACTGCAGAAACAGCTCTGGCAGTCTATAAAGCTCTCATTGCCCTTCAATTGTTTGTTCCCAGTAAGAGCTGGGAGAAAACATGGTGGAACATACTACTTCAGTACATAGTGGATGAAGAAAACAATGCCATTCCTCCCGTTGCAGGGGTATTCACCTTCAGCTACAAAGCTACAACAATCTTCTGGGCTGACACAGTCTCCTTGCACCTGAGAGCTAGCTGAAAATCACCACCAGTGTTTCTGCAGTAGTAGAATGCTGAGCAGTTTATGCTGGCAAGACGTGCTCATACTTTGCTAGTCTCACTTGCCTGACCAATGCCTTACGCGCATCACACAGCAGGTCTGGGACAGATGGTGAAATACATACAATGCAGTGTCAAAGTGCAATATCAGAAAACAAAAAACATAATGCCAGAGAGTGTCACACACTGTAAAGCTACAGAAATCATGGTGAAAAAGAAAATCTACTCCATTTTGTGTGTTTTTGGGAGTTGGCTTGGCTTTTCTTGAAAAAATCAGAACTTCAAGATATAAGGTTATCTCCCTGACAACAAGAATGAGCTCTGAGCTGAGGACATGATCATGTGAATAACTGCATGACATTTTAAAAGAGAATATATCATGACCTTGTATTATTCATAAAGGCACTTTTCAAACATTGCTGATCTTGAAAATACTTTGCAATTAACTATACTTTTGTGGAAAGGAAAAATAGTGTTGTTATTATTATGTTGTGTGCTAAGAAAAAAGGACAGCATCCCTAACGAATGGTATGCAGACACTAGACATGCAAACACAGAAGAAAAGAGATAATTATAACAAGGTTTGTGCAGGGTTTTCCATTTCTGTGTTGATCTTTGCTAAAACTGTCAAATGGTCACAAATTGGGGGGGAGAAAAAACAAACGAAAAACCTGATGGAACATCCATTGTTGTATTAGGCAACAAAAGATTTACACACCTAAATTTGAACTAAGTGCTTTGAAGCAAGCATTAATTTTTCAATTGTATTTATCAAATTCAATATGATTTAAAAAGCCCAAATGCATTTGCATATTTTGTTTGTATAGTCTTGATTTTTAAAAAATTTACTTTGCTAGAGTTTTTTTTTCTAAATCAAAGCAAAAGAAAGAAGGAAGAGAAAGAAAACGGTTACAAAGACTAAAACATTGGAGAAGGCTAGAATGGATACAAAAAAACATGGAGAAAGCAGGAAAAAAGGGAAAGGGGTAAAGTACAGAAAGAAAGTGATTTTTAAAAAAAAAAAAAAAAGAAAGAAAAAAGGAGACGAGAACCCTGATTTCTAACCATCTTTTTCTTCTGTGTGATGAAGCTTGGATGGGTGTCTTCGGCAGGTGCGCCATTTACCAAGACGCTTGAAGAAATTCTCCTCTTCATCTCGCCCATTGTCCAGGCCACCTCCTGGCCCCGCTCCTTCTGACAGCTTCACTGCACTGGTAAACTTCACCTGTGCAAAGACAAAGGGCCAGGTCAGGCTGTGCCGCACCACTGTCCCTTGGGACAGAGAGGTAAAGCACCTACAGAAGGGCTGTAACACAGCGGATCACCATAGTAACAGAAGTGAGTCTGCACAGATTTATGTATGCTGCAGCACTTCATCTTTTAAGCTTTCTGCTTAAAGGATTGGTCTTTTGCAAGAGGCTGTAAAGGCACAAAGAAGTTAGGAGAAGCATGACCAACAATTGAACCTTAAGTGTGTTGACAGAGCCTGGGTTTCTATTTCAGTAAACCAAAGTAAACTGACAAGTGCAGTGTAGGTTTAACCTAGTCTTCACTGTGAGCCACAGAAGTCCAGTATCAGATGCCCATGGCACTCTACTCTGAAGATTTCTGTGATGGCTGTAATGTCCATGTTGAGTAGAATGTTTCCTTAGATGGCTAAAACCAAACTCTCTGCAATCCAGTCTGACACATTTACCTTGGAACTCTGCCTGATGAAAGACAGACGGTCAACAGAGCTGATATCTAGGAGATCTTCCACCCCATCAGCCAGGCCAGAGAGGGAGGAACGCTTCAGCCAGTTCCCTGTTGCAGAACAAATCACTCAGGACAACTCTGAAAATGCTTACACGCAAAATCTATTTATTAGCAATTGCAGCATATTTCTCCAAAGTGACCATGGTAGGGTATAGGAAAATTTGAGGAAAGAAGAAAGTAACCTTCCCATGTTACATGTATTAACCTCCATGCAAGGCTGGGACTTGTAAAGGATGCGTTCTTTGTCTATCAAATGCTATGTGGATTTCCCTTCCGCAAATAGGAGATCCCTCCTGCCTGTGAGATTAAGGTACTAGCCCTCTACTTTGGAGACACGGAGTCAGTATTCTATTTTGCCACAGATATACTCTGTTACCTTTGGCAAATTGCTTCCAGTTCCCTTTGCCTCAGTTCCCCATCTATAAAATGGAGAGAGCAGAATTTCCCACCTTCCCTTCGGAGAATATACAATATACTTGGACAATAAGGAGCTGTTTTGCAATATTACTTAAGACAGATATATCTATTTGTGTTTCTTTGCACATGCAATATGTATATAGAATAGGAAGAGACATACATTTACCTATGGGGAGTTTGAGTTTCTTTCGAAGGGAGATTCTTCGGGAACGGGAGCGGGAGCGCCTGTCTGTGGTGGTCCCAGAGTGAGCAGTGGTGCATTCAGATGTGTCCTGCTCAGATTGACTACTGGTATCACTCGCTGCACTCTGTGACTTGAACATCTTTCGCCAGAAGTCTTTGCGTCCCAGACCAGCCCCCTGGACTTGCTCATCACTGGAAGAAAAAGGATGCAGAGTGTGAACTGCATTTCAGTGAAGTTTGGATGCTCAGGGGAATGAGGCCTCTCTCCTGCAGCCCCCTCCTAACCACTCTATTCTTTGAGGTTGTTTCATTTTGAATTCCAAACATACTGTTCTCAGTGGGACATAATCAAATTTGACAACACGTTCAGTATTATTCAAGGCATAAAATAACCATCTTTTCTACCCTGAGGAGCTTGTCCATTGAAGAGGTCATTCCAATTTTTAGTTCCTTTATATGAAAAACCAATCATCTTCTTTAGGTCAAAACGACCCACATTGATAAGACTACACTGGTGTTTTTCTAAAAGCATGTGTACCAAAGAGCTTTTGGACATCATGATTTGTGAAACTGCTGGAGTCAATACTGTCCAATACTGCTGGAGTATTGGAATAGGGACAGCCTATTTTGCTATACTCTTGAGATCTCCCATGGCCGTGGCAAGGCTCAGAGGAGAACAGCTTGCTGCAGTTCTGTAAAGCAGTAAAGGGCCTTGCATTATCCTTGCAGTCTCAGCAACAGTGAGACTTTGCGGGCCCAGTTAATGCAGGAGAATACTTAATAAAGAGCTGTGGGCCCTTGTGCAAGCTATGTCTTTGTACAAGATGGATGAGTGTTCAGAGGCACAGAGAGTTTAAATGACTTTTTCAAAGTTCCTTAGGGACCAGTGGCCATTTATAAAATTTCCTTACATTTTTAAGAGTATTGATTAAATTTACTTCTTTGGACAATAGACACTTCAGATGTGCCACGCCTAACAGCAGGTTGATTTTCTCATTAAGAAAACTGGTAGACCACTTGTGTTGGTAAGGGAAATGCAACAATCTTCGGGGACTACGTGCCCAAGACAGATCAGGGATAAGCTGGCTCTTGCGAGGCAGTAAAGGATTAATGACGCTTAGCAACAACTTGGAAGTTGAAAATTAATACTATCCTCTCCCAGAAGTACAAACAAAGCATGGAGAACAGTTGTGATGACACCTCTGAGGAATTAACACTTTATTGATGGCTATGGTGGTATGAGATATTGACAAATCTACTGCACTGTTATTTGAAAATCTCTGATGGTTCCTCATCAAAATCAGGGTGGGTTCAGTTGGCAACACAGAAAATAGGTATTCTCTGGATGTTATCAGCAGCTCCTGAATGGACACTCAACACTTTGTTGTAGTGTTCAAGGAGATAAGCCTTGCTGTCCTGCCCATTTGTATTAACCCTAAAAGGAAGCTGCTGGCAACAACACGGGGAAACAATTCAATATTTACTTACTGTTCTGGAGTTTGCATTGGACGGCTTGAGATGTAACTGCGGCATTCATCAGGGGCAGCTGATGCCTGGCCTTTATCAGTGATGATACTTCCCAGCTCAGATCTATACAGACGATATAAATCATCAGTTGAAGCACATGGATGGCCCATCTCATGGTTATGCCATAGCTACATGACATGGAAACCAGTGCTGCTGAGCAACAAAGCAGCTTTAGAGATGTACCATCTCTTTAGCAGCTTCCTGCCTCTCTACATATCATTCATGAAAACGGCATCAACTGTCAGAAGCAAAGCCAAGGTTTTCAGGAGTTTTTCAACTTTCTTAATCTTTCTTCTCAATATTTAATATGACAAGTCTCAAAGCACCAGAGGATTTTTTTTTTATAAAGAAACATGTCAGGATTAGACTTCTTCTGGGACTTGGTTTGCATACCAGGCTTTACCTGTCGGATAAATAACACTAAGGATGTGATGTGCATTAAATGCTATGTCCACATAGTGTTTTGGGACTGACATTGTCAGTCTCTTAACCTTTCCTTCTCACAGTGTTTCCATTGCACTGTTCTTTTAGGCCTCTTGTATGAGAGGGTTAACACTTTCTGCTGCAACTATATTACTGTTTCATTTCATTAAATTTTAAAGGAGACTGCTGCCACAGTACAATTCTGTACATCAGGACCTGATATACACTATCAAGATAAAACACACAAGCCCTTGGAGTTCCTGCATTTGTGTTCCTTGCATGTAGTCATAGAGCCATATGCAAGTTAGTCATTTGCCTTCTCCCTCCTAGACACCCACCTTTTGCTCCCAGAAGGTTTTGGCTCTGGCTCTGTCTCCTCTGTTTTTTTCCCTGGTATTAGCTTTTCAGCACTGTCTAAGAGGGCACTGAGTGCCACTCTCCGAAATACATTCCCATGAGCCTCCTTGATAAACTGGACCAGCTGTCGGATATCGCAGTATAAGCCCTGAGTAGGAAGACATTATGGAAAAGAAAGAATTCAGTGTGCAATTTAGGAAGAAGCAGTAAGAATCAATAGTTTCTAAGGTATTTCAGCAGTCCACAACTTCCTCCAGCTCTTGTCTGATATACTCTCCATGTACAGGGTTTGTTTTCTGGCTGGGATCCAGAGCTGGAAACTCCACTTAGTGCACTCAGAAGCAGCAGGTTATGAGGAACATTGCTGTAACGAAACATGCTCTGCAATGGGCTATGACAGATGTAAAGTTATCAGAGGTTAAAACAGCTGCAGGATGAGGGAGCTGCAAAGATGACTTAAAGCCTGTTTCATCCCATTCATCTAGCCCATAATCTTAAAAAGCATGAAATAGCTAAAGCAGGGGGCACAGAAATAGTGTGCAAAAACTTTCATGTTTTGTTTCAAAACCAGTGGGTGTTTGGGGATTTTTCTTCATTATTTCAGAGTTTTACATCACAGGAAGAGAGAGGAATGACTCACTCATTCCCCAACCTACTCCTACACTCAAGGCTCTTTTTAGTTCTGAACATTCATACACACCCATGATGTGACAAATCACCTCTGTATCTGAGGGCAAGGGGATGAAGGGAACAGTTTTATAGGACTGATCTGTGAACTTTCCTGAAAGATCTTGGATTATTCTGAAAATTCCCAGCTAGGAACTGCACAGCCAGCTTTCAACAAAAACAAACAAAACACCCATCACAACAACAAAACCAACCCAAACAAAAAAAAATGGATCTCGATACTGATTAGGGCTCTTTTTCATAAGACATTGAGCACAAAGTTCACTCTAAAGAGTGATGCAACAGGAAATCCTCACATATACTCTGTGTACTATATTCTCAGGCACAATGAACAGGGCTATCTTAAAGATAAATTTCACCTTACACAATAGCTAAAATAGTGTCCAGAACAACATATAATTTATATAGAAAATTTACACTTGGCAATCCTATTCTAGATCCAGCAATGGCACATGTTTTTCTGCATCCCACCACTTAATTTCTGCTGAGGAACATTCCAAAGGAGGAATATCCATAAGAACAAGAGTACTTGGACACAGTCATACCGCTTTGCTGGTTTAAGATGTTACTGTGTTTTTCGTCTTTGTGTCCCTTGCCCTCACAGACACTAGACATCAGTGCCTCTACAGCTGTTCCATAAGGATGGAGCACAAGAGTGCTTCTTGGGTGCTTCCATGAAAAATCTTAAATTCTGGTAATAAAGGAGGTGGTTTGAGATTAGCTGCTAGATTCTGCATCAACCTGAAAAAAGAGCTTGTGCTATCCATTCTACAGACTGCTCTGGAGAGATAGCACACTGGCAGCAACCAGCAGCATCTTACTTTCCTCCAGGTGTTTGGTAAATTGAATGTTCATCATCTAAACCTTGGGAAGACCTACCAAATTGCTGTTCAGTAACACATAGACTCTGCCATGGGTGGGCCACATCCTTAACCAAGTAAACTGGCTTTAACTTTGCTGAAAGTTATTTATGCTGGCAGTGATCTTGTTCATTAATCCCTTGCTACTAATCCATTTGTAAAAAAAACAACAAACGCACAAGCTGCCTGAAGAGTGCATAACTTTTATCCTGGCTAACTCCTCAGGTTCCAAGGTAGGCATGCAAGAAGGGCATCGCATTTACATCATGTTTCAGTTGTGTCTGCACAGCTTGCTACACTCAAGGCGTTTGGCTAAACTGAATTAATTCTTCTACTGTAAAGCCTCACTGGTGACATCCAAGTGAAAAAGTAACTTTGATAACATGAAATTAAGTGCTTACCAGGTTTTCCGGGCTGTGCAGCTCATGTGTAGTGGAAGCACAGCGAGTGATCAATGACTTGAACATGGCATTCACAATAATACCTTCTACACTCTGGGCAGTAGATTTGTTGTCCACTGTGGTGAAGTTGTTCCCAAATCCAGCCTTGTCTGTGAAATTCAGGTACAAGTAAGTCCCCTTGTTAGGAACTGTTTAAAAAAATGTGGCTTAAAGGGATTCAGCTACATGAGACAAGTGCAAATCCTCACCTAATATCCCATGCTCAGCCCCTGCAATCTCACCCTACAAAAAATAAAGCCAAAGGGAAACATAAAATAAATGAGAAGGATGAAATCTTCCCAGAAATAACTGTAGTATAAAAAAGGATTGAAAAGATCAGGACCACTCTAGCTTCCTTTTATCCATTTCTCTCATTTAGAGATGTATAGAATAAGGCTGCTTTTCTGTTTACTGTTCTAAACAAAAAGATGTGTTTGATTCAGCAGATTATTGAGAACACCAATGAAAAGAAAATCTCCCGAACTACAAGAATGATTTTCTTGCAAGGTGCACAAGGAGACCAAGCTCCCAGAAAGAGTCAAAAAAGAATTACACACGTTATGTGAATAACAAGAAACTTCCTAGTTTCATTAGGTGAAAACACTTTCAAAAGCTGCATGAACTGCCAGGCTTCAAAGCATGAGCCAGTCAATAATTGATTAATACTTTGGGAAACATCCTCTGGGCACCTTCTTCACAAAAGCCTGCTCATGATATTTTCGGATGCTTTCTCTAAAACGCCTGTAATCAGAGATAGGCTAATGGACTAGTAAAACTCCCCAAATGCTTCAGAGGAGCTATCCCTAATCTATATAAAGTCATTGTAACTGTTGTTGTGTGCAGTGACCAAGCATAAAGGTTTGGTCGCTCTAGTTGCACCTGGAATAATTTTTCTAACTTGAAAAAAAACCCCAAAACATATATACATATACATAAATAAAACTGCACACATGCTTCTAACTAGAGATGTGTATCTGCATGTTATCATTGTTTATTCAATCCATTCTTGCTATTTACTGCCTTACTTGAGGCACCACAAAGGGTTTTAATGCTTAATTATATCTCCGCTCAGAATAAACCCTGGATTAAACAAGCCATTCCAGCTGACACCTGGTCACAAATCAGAAAACTTCTTGCCTGAGGCATAGTTGAATGAAAATACTTTCTTTAAAGAGCCATGAACAACAGGTAGAAAGAATCAAAAGAGAAGGCTTCAATTCCAGGTGCACTGGGTGATACAAGATCACTAGGTGAGATCACTGGGTGATCAAATCAGAAGAGATCCAACTCCCCTGACCTGCAATGGCTGAGGATACATTCTATATATTCTGAGGATAGTCAGCCACAATATTTTTTTCTTTTTTAAAGGAAAAGAAATGGGTGTAGTTTCTTTCTGATGGTCCATTTAAGGAATACTCAAGTGAGAGTTTCTGATGCCAGCTATACTTACTGTCAGTGACTGGCTCCATGCAGAATCCCAGTAAAGCGTGTAGGAAATCCACCACATTATTGAGAGAATCCCTGTTCACATAATCCCTCATGGTCTGCCGGAACTGCATCTTATCCAGTTTGTACAGCTTTGTGAGGCAGTTCTGAGCCTGCAACGATACCCATCAAATCACATCACATCAAAGTATGTGTTCAAGTTTTGCTAACAGGAACAGGGTATTTTTTGCTCTTGCTTAGCCAGTGCTTGGCTGTGCTCTCTAAAATAACCTCCCCTAGGAGCCAGAAGGTTTGTGCCCAGTAGCAGAAGATACTTTTACTTCTGAAGCCAATGAGAATTTCAGCACAAGGAGACAGTGCACCAGTATGGGTGCCACTGTTTGGAAGTGGTGGTGAAGTCACTGTCAGCCAATGTCTCAAGGTCTCTCCTCCTTTACCCAATCCTAAAGTAAAATGTCACTGAATATTAATAAAGCAGAAATGTACTCCCTCAGTCAAGGCTTATAGTCTCAGGCATCTGATTTTCAGCCTCTGGCTCAGACTAAACCCATCCGATGCACTTGTACTCAGTGACTAATTTATACCAGGCAAACATTAGTTTTTATTTAAACGCTATTCGCTGGCAACTTCACAAAAGTATCCAACCTACTGGGACCCCATGAAGGTGGAGTTAAGAGAATCTGAAATATCAGCTCTGTAGGAAATACAAACTCTCTTGCTACCTGAAATAGGGCGCTTAACTTTCCACTAAACTCAGACATGTGACTGTCCATGCAATCAACACAAATGGTGCATGCAAAGCAGTTTGGCCAGACAAACACACAGAAAATGCAGCAGACTTATATGTGTAGGAAAATCTCTTCCCATAAGGACCTCAATTCAACGAACATGACAAGAACATTGTCTCCACAAGACCTGTTCCTTTATGCTTCATGTTATTCACAGGTCTAAATGTTTTGCTGGGACAGCTCCCATACAATATAAAACCTAGTCGACATTTTGATGAACATGGTGTATGTTCCACTAGTGCTCTGTGCAGAACTTTTCTACTGTTATCACTGAGACTCTTTTACCTCATTTTGCCCAGAACTAACTTTACTACTACAGTCTCCTCAGTACCCTGGAGTCTAGCTAACAGAATGTTGCATGGGAGAGAGGCAGCCAGTCCATCTCTGAGCTATCTAGCTTAGATCCCAGAACCAAATTATAGCTCTATTGTCATGGCTCAGGCTAACAAAAGCCAGGGAGAAGCACCTGGCTCCCACCCATCCCATGGATGGGCACAGTGTAAATTCTTATAACAGTCATCAAAAACGCCCACTGCTGCAAGCACAGAAGGCGAGGAAGAGGCATGTGTTGAAGACAGTCTTTGAAAGGCTCTTGTTTGAGAGAGCATTGGTCCAATCTCAGGGATTCAAACTCTTCTGGATGAAGCCAGATGTGAAGGCTACATCCTGGACATTTCCCACTGCTTTTAGCTTGGGTAGAGCCAAAAATGAGAGGAATCAACAGTGACCATCTACCCTGCTATTAAACAGGGTATGAGTCTTCTACTACCTTGCAGCACACCAACATGCTTGCAAGCACAGTACACTCCAACTACTGATGGAGCAGCCCAGCAGCAACCAGTCATAATCACCAGTAGGAAAGGTGGACATAACTATGCCTTAGACTTCTGAATTCAGACATGCAACCTAAGATAGCTGCACCTTCTGTAAATAGCATGCTCTGTTGGGGTACCACAATGTGAAATATTACTTACACCACCTCACTCAGGGGATTTGCTCCCATGTATTTGTCCCTTCCCAGACAACCCACCCATTGGGGTGGTTGAAAGCACCCTGAGCCTCGGGTGTGCTCTTAGCAAGCCCCAGGGACTGGAAGGTAACACAATAGCTGAAAATCTGCTGTGGCTGGGCTGCAACACAGTCTGTGAGCTGGGGCACAGAGTAACACATTTACTGCCAATACAGAGAAAGCTACAGAGGGGTCAGACAGCAATCTCAGCAGCTGATGTAAAAAGTACAAGGGGGATGCTTTAATGAGCTTTAATTCTCTTACATTCTCCCGGAATACCTGGTGTCTCAGGCGATCTCCAGAGAGCCCTCGGTGTCCTTCTCCACAACCATAGGCACAACCCAGGGACTTCACAATTTTGATCAGCATTGTGAGTGCCAGCCTATGGGTACTGACAGATGGGCCTTCATCCTTAGGGTGACAGAAAAGATGATGTGAAACCCTGGCACAACCACTGACATTTTGTTAGCATTTTACTTTTAAAAAATTGCTCTCCATCTCTACTGTCAGACACGCCACTCCCAAGTTGTTACTCTTGAAATGCTTAGTCCAATTATTTTTCAAGTTTAGGGGCCAGACCCCTCCCTTTCAGCTCCCCTCAAAACGTCATGCTATAAATGCGAAGTCTCCTGCATGCAGCTATTAATACCATTCAGCACTTACTTCCAAAGAATTCTACCTGAAAAAAACAGACAGCTGACTTGCTTGAGCAGAAAAATTAGCATTTTTTAAAATGTCTTAGGTATTATGCTTCTATGAATTGCAACTTTAGAGGTCAGCAACAGCATCTCTTGTCCAATTCCCATAGCAATACTGAAAAATTTATGATTTCTGACCATCAAAGAAAACAAACTGCTCACACATTGGATTCTGGTTTTCCTTATAAGTTATGAATAATAAACCTGAAAAAAAAATCATTGCGAGTGAGAGTTTCAGACATTTTGACAAGATACTGAAAATGTCCACACAAGGCTCATAAACTCTGCTTTTGACAGCTGCTTCACTGCAGTAGCTACAGTGCTTGAATTCTCAGACATGTTTCTTCAGTGGAACCCCAAGTGAGCACCAAAGTTAAACAAATTAATTTGTCACTATGGTAGGAAAAAAAAACAACAAAAGGAGGGAAAACAGAAGGGCAACCTTAACAGATCTTACATCACATTTGGGAATTGTATAAAGGGAAACAAGACAAACCTTTTCTTGTTTTTTGTCATTCTTCTCATAAGGCCCTCCTCCTCCACCACCTCCATCACTTCCACCTCCACCTCCTCCACCACTTCCACCACCTCCTTCTTCTCCTCCATCTCCAGCTGCACTAACTGGAGGAGGCCCAAATCCACAAGCTGAACCACCAGTAGCAGTGCCTTTGAGCTGGAATGATCCTTCACTTGATCTCTTTTCAGGGGCCTCATTTTCTTTGTTTTCACTCTTCCTCCGAACCTTCTCTACACAGGGCACCACACCAAGCTGAAGTAAGCACTCCACAATGTTCAGAGCCACATCGCAAATCCGGGAACTGATGTCATGGTTCAGGACCAAGTAAACAGCCTTCAGGACCACCTGGGAGATTCAGATATCATATTTCAAGTCAGATGTATTTTCCCTCCTAGTACTATTTAGTGCCTGAAAATTCTAGTCACAGACCAGACACTCATTATAGCAGGCACAGTACAAACTCAGAACGAAGTACACACAACCCTCAACCCCAAGAGCTTACAATCTCAGTGTAAGACAAGAAACCATGGGCTAGGCACAGTCAAGCAGAAAAGGAAACCATGGGATGACATCTGTGAGCCTGATAACACTGCTTCAGTGTACCAGAAGCTGTCAAGTCATTGAGGGGAATGTAGAGAAGGTGAGTTTTAAAGTGCCACTAGAAGAAGGGTGCTGTTCAGTTTTATATTATTTTATAGGGAACTTGGTTCATGCCCTTAAGTATCCCTTAAGATTTGATGTGTGCATTCCACATGCACATGCGCTCCTTGAAAAGAGTAACAGGAGTTGCAGTATCTCAGAGGATACTTTTACGATATGCACAAATGTATCTGACTGACCTTTATGTACTGCTGAGAGAAGTCATATAAAGAGGTGGAGGAAAAGCCCATCAAACCCCTGCTCTCAATGGTACAGCTATATTGACAGAAGAGGGACCTGGCTTTCCTCATTCCTTGCCAATTACCGAGAGATCCAGCATGCCGTTCTTGTGGACAAAGTTGTTGGTTCCATCAATGTGGTCCGTATCCTCTAAACAACTGTAATTGATGCAGGAGTCTGTCAAGCTCCGTGGGAGGTTGGCACATGCGAGTGGCTCATGCGGCATCTCAGGGATGGGCACCTGGTTGCAAAGCTTCCTCATGTGCTCACTGAAGAAATCGGCGTAGCCCACATTGAATGAGGCCAGGGTAGTGTTGAAGGTTGCCACAGTGATGGTTGAGATCTGTGACCGCACTGCAGGGAAGAAAATAGCTACCTGTAAATTTCCATCTCTAGAGCTATGCAATGGAAAACCAAGGCTGTGCTTGTTTACAAGAAGGGCGCAGCTCTTAACGCAGCTTGTAATGCTGAAAAAGACAGGTTCCTAATTCCTATCACGGGCACAGGGATGAAAGCATAGATTGGTTTCTTCCTTTAAGCTACTATAAATTAGAACAACCCCAAGCTTGATCTAGCAGTACAGTTTCATGGCAGCTTAAATTGATCTCAGTCAACTGGGCAGTTAAGTAGATCATGGAGCTCAGCCAGCCTAAATCTAATCCAAAAGGTGGATTGGATTTTCAGTAGGTTTTTTCCCTATTTCAGTCCAATGCCTTGTCCTAAAAGCGGCACCACCCTGTCAAAGGAAAGAGGAAAGACTCTGCAGCTGGATGCAGGAGTAAAGGTGGGTTAACAGCAGCACCAACCGGGAACAGCTCTCTAAAGTTACACCAGTTTCATATTTCATCACACCATCCGAAAAAAAATGGAGCAGCATGTTCCTACCAGTACCTGTGACAGCCTAAACCATCTCCAAAATGCAAAGCTGACTGATGAGAATGGCAACATGGTGTCTAAGTTCACAGTGCTCAGAGAGGGGACATCATGACATAGCCAAACTTAACTTTAAATTGGTTAGCTCAGGTGGTGATAGCATTCTGGATACATGGGACAATTTTTATCAAGGATTCACCATGGTTTTGAAACTCATGCTGAACTCCAAGCCATGATGTCAGTAATTTCCCACATTTAGTGCTCTGTAAGTGTGTTTATACATCCTGTAGTGTTGAAAGACCCTATGTGTCCCACAGCATTGACTGGACCACTTTCTGCCAGACAGTACAGTAACAGGGCTATGGAGGAACGAAGAATCCCTATGTAAGGCTATTTAATGAGTTATAATGAATAAAACAGCATACATCTAATCAGAATCTTCAAGCACTGACTCAGCGATAGACTGGTTATATTATGCAAATACCAACTTGCCAGAGCAATGACTACCTTTCCAGATAGTATGTGCAACCATGCCAGTACTAAACTAGCACCATTTATTAGGAAAAATGTTCTAAGGCTGATAGTGATACCTTGAACTAGGCTACAATTCGGTCAATGATCACGGCAAGAATTAGCTTCCTGTAATCAGAGGATTTCTTGCTGGCAGCCGTGACTTTTTAATGCCATTCACTGACATTTGTGTGGTGAACATAATAATATTGATGGAATTAGTAAATTTAGTTCCTGAGCTACCAAGTTTGATGATTATCCAGGCGTAGCTATTTTTCGTTTCACTAAGGTTTTTCTCAGTTTATTTTGAAATTAGGAACAAAAATCCACATCCAAATCCTACATAAAGTAACTTTTCCATGTTGAATCTGTATTTTATTATCACTGATAGGACTGACTGCTGGATGGAACTCACAGAGGTAGGAAGGAGGACTAAGGACTCTTTATTTACATCCATGCATGCCTGCAGCATGTGCCCATGACTCCTCTTGAGCAGCTGCCTGGGACATAACTAATTTTTCATCTCTGCTTTTCAGTGTGTCAGCCAGAAGAAATGAGTTCATTATCAAGCATCTCCTGACCAGGGAAAATAGACAACAGATGGGAAATTGTGAATGACCAGCATGCTTGGATATTCCACGTCACACAATACAAAAGAAGTAAGCAATATTCGTACTTTTTCTCTAACTGTAGAATGGTTCATTCAAAGTCATAGACTATTACTAGAAATAGTATGATTTGTCCTATTATTCATATAGTTGGCTGCAAAATTATACCTGGGGTACAACTAGAAAAACAAGAACTGCATATGGCTACTTTTTTAGAAAATATTTGGCTAGGAAGCCAGTGTAGTGAGTAGGATTACTGTCCCATAGAACAAATGCAGGTTGGGAAGATAAACTCTGTAAAATTGATCCAGAAGAGCTTTGAGCAGGAGACACAGCAGAGATGAAGGAAGTGTGCCCGCTCTGGACCACAGATGATGCAAATCCATCCCCTCTCAAGACTATACAGATTTGCTGTGCTGAAAGAGCACGGATCTTTGAGAGCTCCAAGGCTACAGCACATAGCGTGATATCTGAGTGCATGTGTAGCCTCCTAGGTAAGTTGCCTGACAGTTTGTGCTGAGACAGACTGTGCCCTGCTCCACAGGGTATGTGATATCCTGTTCCCTCATCAAGGTTTAAGGTTGCACTTGCCACGAGTTAGGCCCAATCTCTATGGCCAGGTTTTGTCAGTAGCACTACACATGAGTGAGAAAATAAAAATCACTGCGTTTAGGCAGTAGGTTCATTGCCAGAAAAGTGCTCTGGCACAGACAGCTCTGCTGACATAAGAGAGCTTTCCTCTGTTTGGCTAATATTGTTTGACAAGGGTCGTGTTGCCCTGCCAACAGAAAGACTCTTCCTTCTGGAGCAGACTTCATCTCACCAGGGCTTCTCCGACTCTGGTCACACTGGCATTGCTACTTCTGCCGAGGCCTCCAAGACAGACAGGCTCCAGGGAGGCTTCGAGTAAATTTCAAAACCAGGTTTCTATTCAAAAAAAGGACAATTAAGAAAAAACTGTGATTTTCAGCACAATCCAGCAGCTGTGGACTGTGAAGGGGCATTAAATACCACAAGATTCCCTACGAAACCACTGAAGTTAGCACACCCAAGTTTCTGGCGAAATTTTGTGCTAGTTGTGGAAAAGTGAATAAAAAACCCAAACCCTGCCTTCTCCTGTTGATGGCTACAGTTCTTTTTGACAAACCACACCAGACAAACAAGATATATTTGGAGCATTGTTCCAAATTACACAGACCCAAAAAATACCTCAAGAGATGCAGGATAAAAAAAAGGAAAATACTAGTCATATATTCATGCATGGAAACCATAACACTTCCTCAGTTTCTTGAAGTTGATATTTCAGCAAAGTGTTTCTTTCCTGATGTGTTCAATTTACCTTCTTTGACTGTGTTCTCTCCATGGTTGTTTGAGTGGTCAGGCAGATCAGAGACCAGCGTGTGGTGGGAGTGCGAATGCCTGGCGCTCAGGCTCTCCATCTCCGTTGCTGTGTCAGAGCTCCCTCGTCTGGTAAACTTTCCTAGGGTGAAGACAAGAAATGGATACTTGCTCATCTGAGAGGTGCTTGGAGGCAAGAGACAGTAGCTGAGGTTAGAAATCGAAGGATTGGAGTCTGCAAAAGTCAAGGCCTTCCAGGACCCTGTGAAGCAGAACCAAACATGACGGAGGGATACCTTGCAGGAGTTCGTTGACATAAAGACCGAAGGTACAAACTCTCTGCAAGGCTCTTGCCCTCAGCACATACTAATTTAGCTGACATCCACACTGTCACCCACTAGCAGCTTCAGGAAAATAAGATTGCTCAGCACAAAAAGAGTCCATCTTTGGACAAGTCATAGGAATTTAATTTCTTCTACACTTGTCCAAAAGATTTAGGTATATTAGTATGTGAAGTGCTAAAGCAAAGGAAGTTCTTCAGGAATAGAATAAAATACAAATCAAAAGAACCTACTGAAAGAGGGGGACTCTCTCTGAAGTAGGCAGGAGCTGTTGACCATCGGATCTGAAATACATGATTTCACTGAGATATCAGAAAGAAAGAACTGTAGGTTAAGTCAGGACAAGAATCTGAAGCCCCTGAGGTCAAAATTTAACAAACTTTTTGAACTACTCAAGATATGGAAAGGAGGATTTGGATACTAAGTTTGTTGTTCTTGATCAAATCTGTAGGTGTTTTTATTTCAGCCATGACAAAACACACATGAATCTTTAAAAATTCACTTGGTTAATCACAGTCCTCTGTCCCAAAGAAGGACATGTTTACAATGGAGAGCTTATGAAAATGATGCCATCTAAGCTGATTAAAATGAGAAGGCTCTAGCATGGCCTTAGGCAATCATTTTGCTGCCTATCATCTCCAAGGGAGGGTGCCAGGATGAAAATTTATGACATCAGGAGTAAGTTTGTGAAAGAGACACGATGCCTAGACACTGTTCAGTGAACTTGGAAGCTTGAAGGAGCCAATATTTAGAATTAAACACTGTATCTTTGCAGTATCAAGACAGTGTAAGTCTCATTATGAGAGACAATAACCTACTTATATTGTATCCAATATTCACTTGAAGAAGACTGAATATTTTTTGTCATACTCCTGATGACCATGTTGCTGCCTCTCCAGAGACTTTTCTTTAAAAGAAGAGGTTGCAACAATTCCTTGAATCTATTTAAGCTGCAGTTGTGCAATGCTTGCTGCCACTCAGGGAAAATGTATTCAGGTGGTTCAGACATCATTACAGGTTGCTATAGTAGCTATTATTCCAGTAGAGATGGTAGTTTACAGAGAAAAAGTGAACTAAAACCTAAGTCATTCAAGGTCTGTTGTCAGCAGAGTTGCCACTTCTACAAACAGGTGTGTAATGCTCCAAATAAAGCCAAGGACATAAGGTGGCAACACAATAGATAAAGAAATAAAGAGCCTCTGTTGCTTCATGAATGTTCAGGACAGGAATAACACAGAACTTGGAGCAGAGATAACAACATCTCACCTAATATCGTGGTTTGCCATCCTCCTCTCTCAATGCCACGCCGGTCCTCTCCAATTCCAGAGAAACTGCCAAAAGAAAAAGTGCTTCGAGTGGGCGAGACATCTAAATGATCCTCATGGAGAAGGAAAGGCACTCCCATCCTTCGTTGCCGTTTCTTCCCAGTGTGGTGGAAAGGAATTGACCCTTTGCGCTCACGCTCCCTGTCCTCTTTGCGGCTCTTAAACTGCAGGAGGAAGAGGAGCAGATATGATAGCAAGTAGAGGCTTTAAGGCATGCCAAAATACCATTTCAGGGAAAAAGATAACGCAGATGTGTATCCCCAGTACAACATTCCACTCTGAGATTTTTACCTTGGCCATTTATCCCGACAGCAATGATCTGCACTCTGGAACCATATGAGTATTTAAAGGAACTCAGTCTTTCCGTAGGCTGGGATGGAAGTCCTTGTATAGTTTTATGATATTCTCAGACCATGAGCTAGATTACCAGAATCCACAAAAGCCTGCTAAGTAGCTTGGATGGTTGCAAACCCGGAGCTTCATGAGGTAAAAACATCAAAAGAATTCACTGAATTAGCTGGAAATACAGTGAGCACCAGTATATAAAAATCAGCACTGAGTACCCTCCCCTCATACACTTCCAGCAGGATAGTTATCTGAATAAAGATTTTAGTATTCTGTTTGGAACATGCATATAAAAAGCTACGTAATTTCACAGAAAATCAGTTCCAATGAAAAGAGATATCAATCTCAAATGTGGCAAGATTATATAGTCCAAGCAGACTTTCAGCTGCTACTTAGCAGGACATTGAGGTGCTGAATCATAGGTAAACTAAAGCACAATTTTCTTCCACTCACCTTTTTGAAAATGTTCATCCCCAGGTCTGTGGAAAGATCTGGAACTGCTGGTCTACGTAGGTTGGTCAGTGAAACCTTGGAAAACGCTTCTGTGCTTAGTGATTTTTCTTCCTCATTACATTTCACTGTAAGATCCTGCAGCTCCCAAAAGAAGTCAGTAAGCATGAGGAGAAATAAAGGATAATCAGCTTAAAAAAAACATCCTACATCCAAGAGCTGTCACAGGAGCACTATAGAGGAAAAAGACCTTCAATTCATTACACGAAACACCATACACTTAAAGAAGAAAAAAACCCCATACAAGAAACAAAATTGAGAAACTCCCAAAATTATTGACCTTATCTAACAGAAAAAATGTACAGCATGTCGTGCTGCAACAGAAACCCTCAGGCATCATTGTCAGTGTGGTCTAGTGGCATGACATCTACTCTACTCTGATTCTGATCCCAGGTATGACTCTGGGTAGCTGACGATCTTGAGGCTTTGGTTTACATTTATGAGCTACTTTTTTTGAAGCGTTTTATTTATAATCTAAGAGAATATGTTCATACTAACATATGCCTTTAAACACGCATTTTGGAACTGAACTGCAATAAACTGCACTGTCCCTTCAAGAGACTTGACTTATAAAAAATCAAATTATTTATTCAGGAAAGAAACCTCAGACTTCTACATCAGTAAGCATCCTTTACTTGTAATAACAGTGCTCCAAGGTCTGCCCATCATAGGTCTCATCATAGCTCATATTTGTGAACGCCCCTATAGCACAGAGTATCTAATGACAATGAAAACCTTGAAACTAACTCACTGTCGTTTCAGTAGAGGGCAGTCTACTCCCCGTCTGCACTGAGCAAAATACATTACAGCTACCTCTTGTAAAGAAAGGTTTTGCTACAGAAGGTGGCTTAAGTTCAGCTCCTGGCCATCTGTTCTCATTAAAGATCTGATACCACTTTTCATGAGATATTTGTGCAGCTGACCTGATCAAACTCCCTCAGGATAATTTTCTTCTGCCTAAATATCAGCTTTTTTCCAATGGAGATGTTCTTCTTCCTTGCTCCCCCACCAGAAATGTTCCGCTAAACAACCAGGTCATGTTAAAATACCTTTCTGCTTTCAATCCAGAGACAGCCATATGGCAACAATAGATGAAGCAACTTCTATGGTATTGGTTTAGATTCTGCCTAGGCAGACTGCATATTGCAGAGGTAGCCAGCTCTGCAATACACAGGCATCAGAGATTTATGCATATGAAGGTCCAGCAGAGGTCGGTGACAGTCTTTGCAGCTGAAGCCCTTAAGCACCAGTTACAGTGTTTGCAGTACTGGGCTACTAGGGGCCACACATTCTTCAGAGACTTTTCAGACCACCCTTGAATCCTTCCCATTAATTTTATGCACACGAGAATGAAACAGATACACTACAGAAGGATGATTCTTCACTGTTGTCTACAGTCAAGGGATGTTTTTAAACCATTTTGTGTATATGACTAAAGATTCAGAGGAGGAGCCATACCTAAAATCTAACAGATAGCAAATCAGGATTCAACCACAGGTGTTTCTCAGCAGTGAGGCCCACGTATGACTTGGTTCTTAGGTTTTACAGCTCTCTGGCCTCTTCTGACTGGAAAACATCATATCAATTTATTTCAGATTTATCTTTGTTCATTATCAAATCAGTGTCTTATGAGGTGGCTTACAGTCACCAAAAGGACAGAGTAAGGACTGAAAAATCATGGAGGATGGGAGAGGTACCTGAGGACTGGAAGAAAGCCAATGTCACTACAGCCTTCAAAAAAGGCAAGAAAGAGGACCCAGGAAACTACGGACCAGTCAGACTCACCTCCATCCCCGGAAAAGTGATGGAGCAACTCATTCTGAAAGCCATCTCTAACCAAATGGAAGAAAAGAAAGTTATCAGGAGTAGCCAATATGGATTTACTGAGGGGAAATCTGGCCTGACTACTCTGATGTCCTTCTATGAAAGTGTGACCAAGTGAGTAGATGAAGGGAGAGCAGTGGATGTCATATACCTAAGGCTGTCTCCCATAACATCCTCGTAGGTAAACTCAAGAAATGTGGGATAGATGATTGGACTGTGAGGTGGATTGATATAACTGGCTCAACAACAGAGTTCAGAGGGTTGTGATCAGAGGCACAGAGTCAAGTTGGAGGCCTGTGACCTGTGGTGTTCCCATTCCTCAGGGATCAGTACTGGGTCCAGTTTTGTTCAATATCTTCATCAACAACCTGGATGAGGGAATAGAGTGCACCCTCAGCAAATTCACTGATGATAAAAAACTGTGAGGGGATGGCTGACAGAAGGCTGTGCTGCTATCCAATGAGATCTGGACAGGCTGGAGAGCTGGGTGAAGGTGAACCTCATGAAGTTCAATAAGGACAAGTGTAGAGTCCTGCATCTGGGGAGGAATAACACCAGGCACCAGTACAGATTAGGGGATGTCCTGCTGGAAAGCAGCCTCATGGAGGAAGACCTTGTAGTCCTAGTGGACACTAAGTTATCCATGGGACAGCAAAGTGCCCCTGTGGTCAAGAGGACCAACAGGATCCTGGGGTGCATTAAGTAAAATGTGTCCAGCAGGTCTAGGGAAGTTCTCCTCCCCCTCTACTCTGCCCTGGTGAGACCACACCTGGAATATTGTGTCCGGTTTTGGGCTCCCCAATTCAAGAGAGACAGGGATCTACTGGAGAGAGTCCAATGGAGAGCCGTAAGGATGATTAAGGGACTTGAACATCTCTCCTGTGAAGATAGACTGAGAGAACTGGGGCTGTTTAGTCTTGGAAAAAAGAAGGCTGAGAGGGGACCTTATTAATGTATATAAATATCTGAGGAGTGGGTGTCAAGAAGAAGGGGCCAGTCTTTTCACAGTGGTGCCCAGTAATAGGACAAGGAATAATGGGTATAAGCTAGAACACAAGAAAGTTCCACCTCAACATGAGGAGAAGCTTCTTTACTGTGAGGGTAACAGAGCACTGGAACAGGCTACCTGGAGAGGTTGTGAAGTCTCGTCCTCTGAAGACTTTCAAAATCTATCTGGATGCGTTCCTGTGTGGCTGCCCTAGGGGATCCTGCTCTGGAAGTGGGATTGGACTAGATGATCTCAAGAGGTCCCTTCCAACTCCTGACATTCTGTGATTCTGTGACATTAGCATTGCAGCGAGCACTACAGCTGCGTAATTTAAGCTTTGGCTCTTTGTCCCTGCAATGTTAGTGCCAGACTGTAGAGGTTTGTGAGCCTCTGAAGGTTTCATTTCCTAGACCTGTCCTTACATTAAATTCACTGCGTACAAGTACAATGCAGGTTGTCACATATTGCCAGGTCGGAAATGTGTTTAGACTAAAGTCACTTTCTAGAAGAAGCTAGTATTAATTTTATTCACACTCCATCCAGTACCCCTTTTCCTGTGCTACAAGGAGTGCTAGCATGCTGCACTGAATCTTTTTCCACTTTACTGCTCGGTTTACAAGGCAATACATGGAGGACGTTTCTCACATTCTCCCGATTCCAACTGCTTTAGCCCAGGCTTATCTCTGAAATGTGATTTCAAGCATACAGAAAACAACAAGAAGTATGAGAGCTTTGCTGAGGTTTAGGGAGATGCAGGAAGTTACCCTGATAAACTGCAGAACAATAGAAAGAATGTGGATTTACCAGAGAAATCTACGAATCCCTGATGTGATTTGCAGGCAGCTGGTTTTGTCTTTAATCAGTTTTGCCTGCCACTTTAAATCTATCCTGCTAAAACACAGAGTAGCAATATTTTGGGGAAATTCTTGATCAACCTTTGAGAAGAAATGATGACATTGTGTTAGGAATTTAAGATTTAGACCAAAAAAGAAGGCTTTAAGCATATCGCTGTGTCAGATGAGCTTGTGGAGTCTCAATATAAACCCCTTGTGTTGAGAGAAATAAATGACAAGTCGTAGCCCTCTGGAGGTGCCATGCTCTCCTCTGACTAGCAGAGAGTCTTGAGTGATGATACTCTAAATTTAAGAACAGCAGTTAAGTCCTCACAGTTGGCTGGGATGAAACAGAGCCTAGGTGTCTCTCTGCACTGCACAGATTTCAGTCCTCAGAGTGGTAGAAAAGGAGGGCAGGAGCTGAAAGTTCTGCTGCATGGAAAACCGTTTCACCTTCTCCATCACAGCTGTTCTGCATAACAAATTGGAAACCTTTTTAAATGGATTCCAATTTGATGAAGTACAGTAAAAATATACAGGACTGACACAGAGGTTACCAAAAGCAATCAAACACAGCCACAGGGGGAAGAATGCCCTGGACAGAGTTCTCACATTAACAGCTAGAAAGTACCCAGTGGAATTGCCAAATGGATTTAACAGAAAAATGTTAGTGAAGAGCAACTGAGTAAAGGAATCTTCTGCAAGAGAAACAGCCTGGAAAAGCAAAATGTAGCCAAGTGTGTGAAAAGAGCGAAGTCTTTCAGAGTACATAGAGAAGAACGAGCACAATATCAGTGCTACCAGTGCCTGTGGAAGACAGCCCCAGTCATGCTGCCACTGTGCTGAGAATCACTGACTGCACTCCCTGTTGCATCAGCAGCTAAACTTGCTAATGTGCAGAATAACCGTGCTGTTATGAGCAAGGGCAAAGAAACAGTATGTGCATGGAAACTGTGAATCACATCAACAGCAATATCTTCCAATTCTCCCTCCAGGAGATAATATTAAGGAGGATTTTCTGGACAGGCACAGCAATCCTGCCAAATCCCCATGCAAAGGTAGATTAAGACTGAATAGTAATTCACCTGGCCTTTATGGAGATATGTCAAGCTTTTACAGGGGTGGAAGAAGCAACATTTTACAGAAACGATACTAAAGCATAATATAGTTTAAACAATATTGATGATGCTGAGCCCTTAAAACCACGAGTAACCACCAGCCCTCATAAAAATCCTAAGAATGGCTATAAAATCCTGAGGTTTAAAAATAATAATACTAATATTTACATTGTTTATGCTTGTCTTCTGGCTTATGAACAGTACAGGAGAAAAGCTTTTTCGCCCTCTGTTGTAAAATGACAAGTCAAAAGCTGTTACAACTCTACAATACTGAAAGCAAGGATTTTGACAAAAAAAAATCAAAAATTCAGAGAGTTCTGACTCAGAAAAGACATTTGACAGCAACATTAACAGAAGATAGAGCCTTTTACTTTAGGTATGACATAAAATTGGACTGCAAAAATAGAATCTATTAAATTTTCTTCAGCAGCTCTATCAACTCAGTAAATCAGAATTTGCTGTTAAAAGCCCACGACAGGAGAAGAGTGTACAACCTAAAAGTAGCACAAATCAACAAGAAGATTAACTGACACTGCAGTAGCATTCACTTTTTATCCCTGGAACAAGAGTGAGCTACCCCAAAAGAAAAACATTTAAGCTCTAACACAAAGATCTTTACTACACCAAGGTCGGGAGCCTGGGGTTCTTTTTCCAGCAAAACAGGGAGCAAGTATTGACACCTTTTAGGTCAGTTTGTCTCCTGAGGTTTTGTTGGCAAATGTAAAGGTAAACGTTATACAATAACAGCAGGTAAAGAGGTAACAAAATGAAGAACTTTTGCTCACTGCCACTGTTTGTAAAGTCTGCCACAGTATTTCAACCCAAGTGTTTGCCTGGAGTGTGCAGCACTGTAACAAGTTCCTTTTCTCCTATTTGAGGGGTTACATCAAAGAAGATCAGTGTGTCCTAAGTATTACACTGTAACACAAAGGCGGTCTGACAAATACATTAGTATATTCTCATATTAAAACCCAATGTTATCACAGTTCACCTTAGACTAATTATTCCAAATTAACCCTCAAGCTTTCAGCAGTCACCAGCACCAGACTCTGCCTTCAAAACCCTCATCATTCTGAGGATCTCCTTCTGAAGCGATGCACGTATCTGACCTCTGGGCAGTTAACCAGCACCAAAGCTGTGCTTTTCACTAGTTGTCCAGTCATCCCTTGCCAGCATCACCACAACAGTTGCTATTTTCTTACTGACAGCAACTGCTTACCTGAGTTTTGTGGGTATTCACCAGAGAGGGTGCAGCAGCCACCATTGAGCTGCTGCGAGGTCTTGGTAAAGGAGTGATTTCTGGCTCAGGTGGCTTCTCTGGCTTTTCCTGTAGCATATGCCTCAGCCTCTGCAGGTAGTACATGAGTGACCACTGTGTGCCCTCCTCAGACCAATGTGGCTGCAGCAGGCAGCGCAGCACTGCCACATCAAAGTATGTGGCATAGCGAGACTTCTGGCATGGCGGGATCACCAAGGACACCCTGTTCCAAAAAGCAGAAGTAGAAATGTTAGTTGTGAGGCTCCTTAGCCCTTCTTAGACACTCAGTTCTCTGAATAAAGAACCACTCAATGATGATCTGTTGGGCTGGTATGTTTGACTGTTCTTAAGGGGTCATTCTTGATACCACAAAATTTTCTGGATCGCTGCCCAGTGCCACAAAGCTGTCCTCTGCATCCAAGGTAGATACAGGGCTGGCAAAGGAGAAAGAAGTGTGCAGTGAACACTGACACCATTTGGAATCATGTAAACCCTGCTCCGTATTACATATTAGTTGGAAACAGGTTCTGTCCTAGCATACATGCTGGATCAACCCAAAAGACCCAAGAGCTCTACTAAGAGGCCTAAAATTTAGCCATTCATCAAGAGCTGTTAGCAATTCTCATTCTCCTGCCATGTGCAGAAATCACCAGGATGTGCTCAGAGCTGTACCTGCCTGAGCTTGCAGGGACATTTGAAACTGACTCTTTGGGACTAAGGCCTTGACTGAGGACAGGATTACGGAAAACATGTAGGTGTATATTTAGCTTTCAGCTCCCTAGAGGACTCAAGTACATGCTTTGTTAAGTGTTTTCTTGGATGGGGTTGCATTCTTAAATTGTAGTCTGAAGATAAGCCGCCAGCATCGGCACCGAGTAATTTGTTCAGCTGGAAAAAGACAACCCTTGAGCATCTTTTGTTCAGATACTAGTAATAGATATTTAGGAATGGTTCACATTTGTACACATCAGGACTTAAGAGGAAGCAGTGAGGGCAGCTAAGTTAGTTAACCCTTTAAGCCAATTAAACCAATTCTTATACAAGTTACTGTCAGAGACACCATTTTTAGCCTTTATTATCCTTTTCCTGTCTTTCAGGTAGTGTGTTTTCCTGATGGGTACAAAATTTCCTAAGTATCGTACAAGTTAGTGCATGCAAAAGCAAGGTATCATAGTAAGCCTCAGAAATGAGACTCCAGAGATTTCACATTTCAAAAGTATCATATCTGTTTTTAGAGCCAATATTACTGCAATAAAAGGCCCCAAGTTTTTCATTATTCATTTTTATGCTACTTGTTTCCCAGCAGAGCACTGGCCTGATCTACCCTCTCTACAGTCACTAGGTTTAAGGATACAATCTGTCAGAAAAGAAGCACTGAAAGGGAGTCAGGGGAATGAGAATCACATGGCAAAAGAAGGTGTGAAATGCTGGGGATGGGAACTCTGGAGATGTGTTGTTTTTTTTTTTTTCCCCCTGCCAAAGTACACAATTCAAGTGGTTCCACTCAGTGTGTTAGAAACACACCTCTGTGAACTGAGTACCTCTGTGATTTTGAGATTCTATAAAAATCAACAGCACTTCCATGAATTTTATTCTTGGGCATTTGGGAATCATCACAAGGTATCTGAGTTTTTTTAAAACCCATTTATATGACCAGCTCTGCTAAACAACATGCAAATAGCATTGGCAGGACATCCCATCTCCAGCTGGGTACCACCAAATTCTGAACAGAGGTGTCCAAGGCCACAGTCCAGCAAAGCATTAGGGAACAAGTGGCAATACTGACCAGTGGAACCTCTAAGTGTGTAAAGTGAAGCACATGCTTGAAGTGGATTTTCTGGATCACTGCCCAGTGCCACAAAGCTGTCCTCTGCATCCAAGGTAGATACAGGGCTGGCAAAGGAGAAAGAAGTGTGCAGTGAACACTGACATCATTTGGAATCATGTGAACCCTGCTCCACATTACACGCCTGGAAAGGGGGAGCAGGTGGCAAGACTGGGCTTGGAGCATTGTACACAACTAGAACTCAAATCTGCAGGAGCTTATTTGCTGCCAGCCCCACAGGGCAACGTTGAAGGCACTTGGCAACAGCAGACCAGCCCGTCTGTGTCAACATATGTCACTGTATGCAATCTATAGATTGAAAGCTTATCCACTGGTGCTGTATTCCAGGTAAAAATGTTACACGTTTGATGACTTAAAAATGAGCTGTTACAAAAACCTGAATTAGGAAGGAGAAAACAATGATAAATGGAAATATGCTATAAAGTTTTCCCCATAAATCTGATGTGAAGACTGTTTTTATCACAGTCAAGATTGTATCACGTAGATGCAGCCTGTAAAAAACACATGAGAATAGCTAGGATGTTCAAAACATCCCAGCAAAGGAAATAAAGCCTATCGACTCAGCAGCAGTTGTAAAGGATGATGCATGGCTACCTGGTCACTTTGCAGGATCCAGATCAGTGTGTGAGTCTAAAGAGTGTTTGATACTCCTCTGTATGCCGCATAGGCAAACCTGAGGCACAACAGAGCCTGGAGCGAGGCATGTTCTACTTATGAAATATTTGTCACTAAAGTCCTTCCTGCAAAGTCTATTTCCCAGGCAGTGTATTCAAGGCAGCAGGCTGGCTAAAGGGCTGTGGCTTTATTTGCTTCAGCGTTAAGCTATATCATCTGTAAATGGAGAATTACATTGAGTGGAGCAGGGATAATTAGCCAGGACGAGAGGAACAAGCCATTTGCTCAAGAAGTGTCTGAGGAATCAGAAATTAAACTCTGTACTTCATTTAGAGGGAAATCTAGTGTTCATATAATCAGTTCTTGGTTGCCTGTGACTGCAGGGAGAGTGGAAAGGCAGCCTTCTTTCAACCCCCGTCCAAGGACAAAGGAATACTGCGGCTGTTGGTAAGTAAACAACATTTGTTCCCCAGTTGTCTGTTGCTTGGCAACCAAAGCTCCCTGTACAGTTTTAACTGATCAATGAGTCCTGCAAATAAGGAAGCATAATAATGCTATCTTCAAAGCCTGTCTGAAGCTTCATCCCCATAGCAACCACCAGACCCAGCTTGACAAATTGATCACCTGATTCTGTCTTCTTAAAAGGCTGCTTATATTTTACAGCTGTGCACTCTGAGCAGTAGTGTTCACACACAGAATGGCACTTCTGTCCCCAACTTCAGTTTTACTGGCTCACATTAATGCAAATTAAATAAAGGCACAGAACTGGCAGCAGGCTCGATACAAAATCCAAAGGGAATCCTCCTGATGGGATCAGAGACTTGGAGAATAGCATTGCCCTTTCCACCAGTGACAGGGTGCACCAAACCCCTTTTTGAGAAATCAGAGCCATTCCTAGATTATATCCAGAAACCCACTCCATCCCACATTTCTTCTGTCACTGTAATGAAGCAATTTCTTAAAACCCTGCAGTGTTTTGGATATGACATTTTCCAAAAGAGATAAGCAACACGACCAAAATTTTCAGGAGGAGTTTAAGTGACATTCCTAAATGCATCAAGACCTTAACAATATAGTTAGGCTTCCCTCCCTCTCCACCTCCTGAAAACATATATCACCTTCATTTAGTGGCCAGCCTAGCCCTAACCCGCAACAGATTTTCGGCACTACTGAGCAGCCAGCACTACTGAAAATCTGGTTCTTTCTTTACCTGCCCAAATCTAGATTTAAAGAAGTTAATTTGTCAGCACCATGCCAGAAAATCATGGCCTGACCTCCACAGGGCAAGCTGGGAGAATGTGTGGCTGTGCTTCTTTGTTAGTCTGTTCCTTTGGGCCTGTAGCCTAAAGCAAGCTAAGCAGCAGGATGCAGAAAAGACATAATGAAAGCAATGGAGAGAAGCTTGCAAAAATGCTTTCCTAAAGGGCAAGGAAATTTGATCAGAAGGAAAACAGAAACAGTATTAGTTGCCTGAGGCTGAATCCAGCTATGGAGCATTCAACCTGCAGGTTATTTGTTAGCGTCCTTAATTCTAAGAAACCAACACATCAGAAAACAACTGTCCCAACAGGCCAGTTAGAGACTTCTCCAGCGAAAGTGGCATTGAATATCAAGTGTCCACCTTGTTCATCACCCAGAACTGAGATTCATTGAACTGTTTGAGATAAACATCCAGAACACTTGATGTGTACTGACAACAGCTGATACAAGATAATGGATTTCTGTGACCTCCACCATTGACTAACACAAGCTTAACTTTCTGCTGAAAGGGTTTGTACCTGGGACGTGCGGTACCTCTCTCCTGAGAGGTTTGGGAGGACATGCTTCCATCCAAGGAATTTCCACGATGGCATGCCGAAACAGTGGCCTTTGGAGGTACAGAATCTGGCTGCGTTGTCTCACAGACCACCTGTAGTCCCTTTGGATAGTTTTAATAAAAGAAAATAAGTATATAAACATATTTATCTCGTCCATATTAGTTTTCTTACTGCAGTTTGTGTTTAGACATGGCTATTACTTATACCATAATACCGTGGTAATACCACAAAGAAAGTGATCAAGCCTGGAGCTTCTCAGTACTAGCCATTGTACAGGCAAAGGGTAAGACAGAGGTCTTGCTCCAAGAAAATACATAAGATCAGGCTTCCATCTTATAAGACACGATAAGGACAAGGAGATCCTGACAACTATAGGCAATGCCCTTTGAATCCACTGCATACGAGGACAGGAGCCTTCAGAAGAACTGTGAAGAAATGTAATTGCTGGAGATAGAATACTTTAGGATGGTAACTGCAAGTGCTGTTTCAATAGTAATCTCCCTCCTCCCTCAGGTCCTTATTCATGTTTGTCTAATCTTAGGACAGAATTTACCTCAGTATGTCCACTGTCCAGATTAGGAGATTCACAAGTTACTCTCTGATTGTTGGTAGGAGAACTTCTCTTAGCTGAGAAAAGAAGTCAAAGGAGAACATTTCAGGGATCACCTCTCATATTAAAACGTACCACTGAAAGGATAAACCAGAAAGCAAAACCAAACCCAAAGCAACATCTTTTTGCTGCAGACTTGTCAACAACATTGTGTACAAAAAATCTCTGAGTTCCAACACTCTTTGAGTTCCAACACTCAAAGAAAACTTAGGACTAGTTCCTTTTGTTAGTTCCAGGGCTGAAATCCTACTTTTTAATTCAAGAACTTGAAGCAGAGGGAGGAAGAGCTGGATGTCACAGATGGCTTTAAATAATTTGGAATATCTAAATTTTTTCAGTTCTGGACTGTCCCAGAGGTTTACAAAGCCTTCAGAACAAAATATGGCATCCAAAACAACTCGTCATTATAAACTCGTCATTATAAAAATCTGATTTAGCAAACTACTTTTTCACTACTGGGAAAATTACAGTTCTGTGCTTTTGATAAAAAGCAAACAATGCTACAGTGATATACCCAGCAAACTTTCAACTCACTACCTTGTAAAAATTATGCAAAACTATCATCTAAAAACATAAAAGTAAAAACATTTGTTTAGAACTAGGACAGATATAAGGTTTGGAAGCCTAAGCATCCAACTCCTGTCCCATTATGACTGAAGTACAAAGGAGGAGCAACCTCTTCTAGTATGCAGAAGCAAATTCACAACCTGAGCCTTCCTTGGATCCTTTTGAAACCGCTTTATTTAATTTCATAACATGGTGAAATTCAAATTTTAGATAGGAGACACTACACTGCCAACTGTGTGCTCTTCACTGTTAATTTGTGTTCAGTGCCAGACTGGGATAGCCTTCCCTGCCTGTGACAGGCTGCTGCTGGATACTGCCTTTACCCTTCTTAGCAACTAAGGAAGATATGGTGAAGCAGAGATATGAGGCCGACAGGAAATTATAAGCCTACTGAAGAGCTCCTCACTTCCAATTTGTGATTGCTCTCTCATCTCATATTTAATTATGATGTAAATGTCAGTTGACTCTGAAGGGGAACAACATTAAACTACTCTCAAAGTTTTGACTAGCTCCTGCAGGATTAACATATTCCTTCAAACATGATGGCTACAGAACATAAGGCAGCATTAGGCAAACAAAGGAAAGGTTTCCCAGCTCTCAGGAGATACAGTACCACAGCAAAGTCACAGACCTGTAACGATATTCCTGATTGGTTTTACAAGAGTGTTGAAGGCAGAAACTTCAGGCTGCCTGTGTTCCCACATAGGCTGCCAAATAACAAGGCCACTCGCCAACCGAAATGTCAGGTCAGACTCCTAGGAAGACAAAGAGAGGTTGTATCACACAAGTTTACACAAAAGAAAGTTGTTTCTAGTCTTAAAATGTTGTTATTTCTCTGATTCACAGCTCTTACAAGAAATGAGTGATACCATGTGCAGTTCTGTGGTAAGTATATGCTAACTCAAGAGCCACTGACACTACTCAGCAGACCTTAATACATTTCAAGAACAGCTACTAAAAATAATAGGGAAATTTCAATAGAAAAATATATAAGATGTTTTTTCCAAGTGAAATTTCTGTACTAGTTAATCCTGTGTCAGTAAGAATCTGATCATATATAAACACTTCATATTTAATATTCAATCTCAACCTTATGATTTAAACTACAAAACTTGAACTTCTTTCCCTAAAAGTATACGAATACTTCATATTAAACCATTAACTTAGAAACTGAGAAAACATGAAATGTAACAAATTATTATGAAATAGCAGTATACAATAACGTTACCATTAATAGCTCTGTTAGTACCTGAGCTATATTAATGCAGTCCTTGATACTACTTACACTTGTGCCATCATTTTTTTACACATGCAAGTAGCTGAAATCATGTAAAGTAGTGCCCAAGTAAATCTCTGCAGGATGAAGGTGCAGGTGTGCACTCACTTGATCTAAGGTCACATCTACATTAAGAGGCACTGATGTTGATACAGTCCAGCTATCCCCATAAAGTAAACAAACATGGTAATAGCAGTTCTGGCAGCATAGTTACAGCTGCACCACCATCTCCTGTTGACATAGCTCCACATGCCTCAGTGGTGGAAATCAATGATGCAGACAGCTAAAGGAATGGCAAGAGCTGACTGCTTGTAGCCCTCCAGCACTTCTATTCCCTACTCTTTTTTAGTATCAACTTGTCATATTGAGCTCACAAGCCTTGTTATAAACTAAGCTTGTTTTTAACTACTGTTTTTACTAAGGAGCACCTTGCAAGGCTTTTGGAAGTGGTAGCAGCAACATGTGTTGCATTTTTACTTTGCACTGCTAGCTTTTGGTGGCATGCCAACATTATCTACAGTTGTTAAGTTACAGGATTACATGCATCCCACTCAACACCCCAAAGCCTTATTTAAAAACACATTGCTAAATAAACAAATCCTCTCCAAAGTTAGGAATTCAGTCATTTAGGTCTGCCTGTGCAAACACGTATCATCTTCCTTGAGCACATGCATTACGTTGGTTAACTGATCAGATAGCGTTCTTCCCCTGAGACCTCTACCTCTGTGAAACACGGAGGGGACAATGCTTAGTGAGTCAGTTACATGCCTCATTTACTTCACCTTTTTTGAGCTTTGGTTTGATGACAGAAACATGCGTGTTTTCTTTCCATCACTACAGTATCTCAGAGATCTCAGAAATTTTCAAGGTAAAGCTAAGATACTGTTATTAACTCCTTGGAAACTACATGCCAGGAAGATCAATATAAAAAAATTTAAACCAAATCTCTAATAGCCAGGGTCTACCTCCAGTTTCATTTCATTTACTCAAAGGGCAGCTCACATTTGTGTCTGCAGCATTAGGAAGAATTCAGCATTTCTTACTGTCGCGTCTGAGTAGTTTATGGAGAAAATGTGAAACCACTAAACATGTACAAAAAAACTGGGGTAAATAAATTGACCAATACTGTACAGGAACTCAGTAGAAGTAGGGAAAGAATTTAGCTCTCCAGCCCTGCTTTCCCCTGCCTTTACCAAAGATTATCCTTTATCTCTTGTACTTTCTTATCTTCAACTGTTGCAGCATACAAGGCTCTTCTATTACATATTCTAATCCTTTAGAACAAATAACAGCCTTCATCATGATTTTATAGACCTTTTTGAAGCACCTGCTCTCCAGAGCTAGTTTCCCTCCTGAGACCTAGCTGGCTAAATTGCAGTCCTTCAGAAAGACTGAAGATGAGAGGCAGGAGTCAGAGCATGCAGAAAATGTTTCCTCACTACACCGTTCTGCAAAGCTGACGCACTCATAAAACCAACAGAGGGACCCTGGCAGACAGAAGCCTGCAGCCTGCTTCCAACTTCAGAACAAAGGAATGCTCAATTGCCTTTGCCACTGCTGTGCTTATACCACCATCACACATTCTTGGTAATTAGCATCAAGATGATTAGTAGTGACAACAACAAATCCCACTGGCAGCCCCATGGTGGAATCCCTGAAAAGCTAGCAAGGCCCTTCTGAGCAATGCCTGAGAATCACTGGGGCAAGGTAAAGCTCACAATCCTTTCTGCAGATTCCAAGATGCCAAAGACTTCACAAGGGCCACCAATCTTTGACATTCCTGAGAGCTGAAAATGGCTCCCTTCAAATTTATTTGCCTTTGTTTCTGTCTGATGCTGTGGTGATTGTTCATGTCATTGGAAGTATTTCTTCCTGATGGCAGTGATATCTTGGCATCTTGTTAAAACACTTCCAGTTGTCACCCAGTGAGCACTGTAGGCTGAATTAAATAATAAGCACAAAGACAAAATCATTCTTTTCCTGCTCAGAGTTTTCTCCAAACAAGTATCCTGTGAGTGTTCCACTTACTTTAATCCTGTGGACAAGGGGAGCAAAAAGGAACACAAAGAGCTCCACTGTGGCCATGGAGTTCTGGAAGAACTTCCTCCTGTTATTCTCTTCCTCATCATTTGTGGCACTGGGCTGGGGATGTCCTGGAGATCCTTGGTTTTCAGCCTGGTGGATAAAGGCGCTACTGCTCCCTCCCCAACTAGAGCCTCTGTCTCCTCCAAATCGGTCATTGCTGCAGTCCTGAGGGGCCTCCAGGAGCATCCAGTGAAGAGTGTGAAGAAGCTTTGTTTCAGCTACTCCAAGCTTATCCTGATGTCCTGGATGGAAAAATGCATCACAATATCTCATAGGGTTTCCATTAATGGTATTGTTGAAACTTTCAGAGCCACAGAGGAAAACCGGTCATCCAAATTCCTGATAAACATTTGAAAATTAAAAATCTACCATTAGAAATACCAACTTTCTGTTTCATTATGTTTGAAACCTCCTAATTCACAAGTCTCCATTTACTTCACAGCATTTGCAGTTCAGTCCCTGCAATGTCATTTACAGGGCAAGTGAATGCATTGACATAGAGTGGTCCTAAGAGATGCCACCTCCGCAGTCTTGTCTGTTTGACTCTATTGAAACAGACAAAACACAAGTGAACACTGCGAGGTACTCAAGCTGTGTCCCGTTAATGTTCTCTACTGGCATGTCTTTGAAGCAAATTCTTGCTGAAAACATTGTTGAAATCAGTAAAAGACTAGTAAAGTAAGCTAGATTTGGATCTGGCCCTAGCCATTGACTGATGAACTTATCTGCTGAGAATTACATGCATTGGTCTAAATAAAAAGAAGAAAAAATAATAATAAATGAAGATATTAAAAGTACCTGCTGCAATTGGCCACTGCAGCATGCCTTGAAAGAAATATGTGTTCCTTCAAGGAACCCATGCCCACTGGGTGGTAAGGCTTTTGCTAAAACTAGTTCTATTATCTCTGGAAAACAATTAGCAAACTATTATTGAACTGCTTTGATTCTTCAGTTCATCAGACCATTAACTTCACTGGAGAAGTTCTCACAGGTTACCATGCTATAAATGAGAACAGATCAAGAAAGGCAATCCAAAAAATGAACTTACTGGGATTCTAGGATTTAGAATCAGTCTGGCATATTTTGGTTGATAACTTCAGAAACGGAAAAACAAACTCACACGAGCACTAACCTAGCTTGTTTCGGTTGGAGAGCAGCGTTGCGGTGCAGTGCAGCACATGAGGGAGTGCAGCTTGGACAAGTTCCCAGCGAGAAATGCTCTGGATGGCTTCAGAGAGAGCTGGAGAAAGGCCATGCAGCTTGTTCTCTACTAAAACTCTTTCAAAAGACTAATAGTAAGAATAAAGAGAAAACAACAGTGTATATCTATTTCTGCACGTAGTACCTTCTATAACATAGAATATTATTTAAAAAAAACCTATGACCTGTAATTTTCCAGCATATAACTAAAGCATACCTTATAATATTTTTCCTGAAAGTCACAGACTGTAGCTAAAGCTCACTAGACCTATGGACATATTTGGCCAAGAAACAAATGGGCCACTCGATATATTTTCTGCAATAAAAAAAGAATTAAAGCAAGTATCACATGTATATTAGTAAGTGCTGACATCAAGCCAGACCTACAGTTGTGCTGGATATTAATCTGGCATGCCAGTAATTTTGCTGGAAGTCACAGGAGCTAATGAAGCCTGCATTTGTGGAGCTGAGAGCTGGATATTCTTCTCACACACCCTCTTTCAGTTTAGTGTAACAAAAAGGGCAATCCATTAAAGGTATATGGGCCTTAGGAAATGTTTTCACACTCTGCCACAAAATATAATCAGTGTACAAAATTTTTTGTTGAGTCACAATGTAATGGTTTTGCAAACACTTAAAAGAGCTGATGGTTGCAGCAAGTTCATTATTTCCACCTCAAGCAACACAAAATAAGACTACCTGCCTCTGAAAGCCCTAAGGAAGTTCCTTATTCCTAGTTGCTCCAACCATTTCAGTAAGTTCTTCCTCTGACCAGAGGCAAAGATCTCGTTCTAGGCTACAAAACAAGTTATATAACTTCACTGAAGTTCCTAAAGTGAAGAAATACATCACAGAGAATCCATGTCCTCACCATATACCAGCTTAGCCTCCTGGCTACCTATTTGTTCACAAGCTGTTTCACCAATTTTATTAGGCTCTGGGCAAATAAATGTTAGCATTGATGACCGAATGGATGCTTCAAATGCATAAAACTTATCCTTCAGCACTAGGCATACTGATTTTTCCTGTAAAATTGGGGAGGTAATAAGAATAAACTTAATTACAAAAAGGAACACAAAAAGGGCACCAGTCGTAACCCAGCTCTCTGAAGTGACCAGGCATGGCATGCTAACCAGTGGTAACATGGACTCTTCTGCAGACCCCAGGAGCTGTGCACGTTGGATCTCTTGGGTCATGGCCACATGTGCTGGTGTGGCCAGACATGAGCTTGTGTGCTGAGGGGCAGGATGCCCTAGTGCAAGTACAGTGGCTGCACCATTGTGGTTTTACACAGTCCTCATAACAGCTCCATGCTGGCCAGCATGGAGGCAGAGACACAACTATTTGTATTCACTATTTGTATTCACAGAAATTTCCCAATAATACCAGGCACAGAGCAAAAGAAGGGGAGATGGACTGTATGATTTACACAGATGTATTTGGGAGGTGATTAAAACTGAATGCGCTTATAGAAGACTAAGCTTGTAGTAACACAAATTGAACCTAAGGAAATACTGACCGTAAATATCAGAGCTGCCAATAAACATAACTGTGTAGAAAGTCACACAGGAGTGACAGTCACACAGGAGTGACAGAAAGTCATACCTACTAGGAATCCCAGGGTCTAGTCAGAAAATTCAACAGAATCTTCATGAAACTGAAGGGCATTAGTTGTAATATGTGGGCAAAAATGCTGGCTTCCTGAAGATTTGTCAAAAATAATGTGCCATGGATTAGGTTGTCAGCAGTGTGCATTTCTTAGCACCAGAACAGATCAAATGTCTGTCAGTGATTTGCTGGGGGCCACAGTCTCCTGCCATTCATTCCTTTCAGCTCAGGAATAGGGTAACATGAAGCGATGGCAGGTGCCTGGAAAGCCTGGGCAGGCGGAAGAGCAAAGTACTTATTGTAAGGTCTGGGTATTCTGTTATGTTCAGGAACTATGAAATCATCAAATCACAGCAGCAGTTGAGAGCAGATTAATACAGAGACAACATAGGTCTAATACAACTGTCCCAAACAATGTTACCTAACAAAAGGGTGGAACAAAGCAGCAATGCATCTCCAGATGCAAGAAAAGAGGAACAGGGTTAATGCATGGTTACAAACACCACAAAGTCTGAAAGAGCTGGTGAAAAAACATGAGATTTTATTTATTTTTGTCAAAAGGAGACAGGATGACACTCCTTATTTGTTGCTCCAGCCATACACTCCCACCTCTAGGATGTGGGTGACCTCTGTGTACTCACAGAGTGAGCCCTGGGGCTCACTGAAGCCTACGTTCAGCCAAGTCAAGCTTCTATACAAGCCAAAACGAAGCTCAGCACGAAGGAAAGGAGTTTCTATCATGTTCGTGAGTTGAATTAGCTCACCAAAAGGCCTGCCAAGCACCAGTGCTGACCTAGGCTTACCAAAAGAAATTATCTTCTCACCTCCAGTAGAAAAGTCAAACTATAAGACCACACTTCAGTACAATGACAAAGTGATTTAGGTTACAGAGCAAAGGAAAGAAGCAGAAGGAAAAAACACTGTGAGCAGCAACACTACTCTGAAGCATGACAGAAGACATATCGTTGCTCTCTGGTTTCCATTCCAGGTCTCATTCACAGGTACTTCAATGGTTATCATGGAGAAAGTCCTCCAACAGCAGCTTTCTGGAAACTCTGGCCCACGTTCTGCATACTTCAAAAATTCAAGAGGAAGCCAAGATGTCTGCAATTATATCTTTAAATCAGGCTTGTATTCACCTCAACATTTTGGATTTCTGAGCCACAGGAAGCTTTTCCTACATAGTTAGCCATCAGATTTCTCTGTTCTCTTCTGGCCTGAGCAGAAAAGCTAAATGTATTTCTGTGCCACAATGAAAGATTAGCTTCTGGAACAGCATATGGGATCACAAGCATCTGAGACAGAAGCACTGTATGTTGCCAGAAAAATGCTAACACAAAGGCTGCATATGGTACGTATGGTACATTTCCATATCACAAAGGTATGGAAACCACAGACTGTCCCTGTTCCCTGTGTGCTACAGGCACTGGCTAGCACAACTGCCACTGTGCATGTACTGTCAGCATGGGACCTAGCTGGCATCAACCCCCACTCCAAGGACTGTCACAAGCAGCCCAACAAGAACATGCAGCTCTTTGGACAAATGTTCCCATGGGACTTGTCTGGAGTTCTCCATAAATGTTCAGCTCATTGCAGCTTCTGTCTATATCAGACATTCAGAATGCAAGGACCTGGGTTAGCATTTGCTCCTGCAGAACTTTCCCTTTGGTCTGCTATGGCTCTACTCTAATTTTCCAGGACTCAAAATGGAGAATATGCAGACAAGAAGATGCAATTTTTCACGTCACATGAACTTAGCAACTGCTGCTACAGCTGAGAGGAGTTATATGCTTCAAAGAGAATGATGAATGAGAATGCCTGAAGTAAGCTCCCTCTAAGTCAGTCAGAAGAGAGATATTGTCATGCTATAGATATGTCCGGAGCTGCAGCCTCAGGGATGCTGTTTGGTTAAGAAAAGTTACCTACGTAGAGCAAGTTTGTCCATGCCTGCAACAACCCACATACCAAATGAGGATAAAGGACATCTGCCAAGGTGGTAGTGAGGGAAGTCAGTGTTATGCCTTGGCTGGAGAAAAGGTAGCCCCTTTCAGCAGTGTTCTGTGTGTGTCTTTCAGCTCCCTCAGGGCCACTTACACAAGCATTTTTCCTTTTAGCCTGGTGACGCCATCTGTTTTCACAGAAAGCAGCAGTTAGTCTTGTCTGGCTGCCTTCCAGCTGCTGCCGTTCTCCTTTTACCTTCTTCTCCACCAAGAATCAAAAGGTCTGTCAAACACCTTGTGACCAGGGTCAGCCTTTGCTGCTGGAGCAGGAACAGGTTATGTTCCTGAAGAAGGTGCAGGACAGAGCAGATTTCAGGCTGAGCTTTGCCATGGTTTCTTATACAGTTTTGCTTGAGTCACATGACTTCCCCTGCTCTAAGTCCATGGGAGCCGTACCTGCAGGGAACTCCATAAATCGGCAAGGTCTCAGCTAGGCCCCTCACCCCCACTAGACAGCCAAGGCCTTGGGAAACTCAGCATCCCCCTGTTCCACCCTCTAGGGAGTGCCAGATGAGCTGCTGGTCTCCCTTAGAGAAGTAACCCTACTCACTTGAAAATAAAATAAAATAAGTTTAAAAAGCATTAAATTAGGAGAGCAGTGTCCAGTGCTTAGCTTAGTGTATGTACAGAAAGACCCTGGCAGAGACACAGAGAAACTACCAGTGCTTCTTGAACCAGACTTCCATCTTTGGAGAGAACCTTATTGCCCTGTTCTTCCAAAGCTCAGGCTGCATCATGGTGGAAAGCAGAGAGCATTGCTAAAGTCACTTCATACCAACTGGAAAAAGAACTTAAAATGCAAGCAGGCAGTACTGTCAGTCTGGGCAAAGCCCTCTGAGTAGGCAAGAGTTCCTAGAAAGATCTAAAACATTAATCTAGGGGTTCACAGCACAAGGGATGATGAGGCTCCATTGTTTACTAAACATAGTAATAGTAAAAGTATTGACAAGCGATGAAACAGGGATGCCAAGTACTTTGTTTACAGAAAATTCCCATGTTAAAGAACTCAGTTTTCTGCAGATTGGCTAGATAAAATAAAGATGTCCTCTTTTAAAATTTTATTCCATATCTATCCTTTAATCATTTTTAACAACCAAACATATTACTGCATTTGCAAAAACAAATTAAAAACCAGAAAAAAGATAAACTTTAAATTTTCATGACCCTCCAGAAAACATTTGGTTTCTTTCATGACAAATAAAATCCAGGGTAAAAGAATTGAAAACACATCCTTGAGTCCCTCATGCCAGAAAATGCATTAGCTTTGTAGAGCATTTGCGTATGTTTCTGCGAGGTCGCTTGCAGCTCTGACTTACGCACATTAGGAATGACAGGGCAGAAGGATTTCAGAATGGGGAGGAGGAAAACCATTAAATCTATACTGAGGCACAAGAGCATTTAGACAGTGCAACACAATACGGGAGGTGGGTATTTATCCTCAGATTAATGCCTAGTATTCACAGACCAGCTGGAATCAGTGTGATTGTTCAGGTAACGAAAACAAGGCTATGAAAGGGACGTTTTTTTCCCCTCAAGTGTTATGGTATAAAGCAAAGCTCAAAGAAGCCATGCAATCTGCTCTTGCAGACCAGATGCTGCACTCACTGAATCTAGGCCTCCAGCCTTTGCTTCCTCAATGCACAATATGCAGCAAATTCTACTGCAGCAAGTTGAGAGCCAAGAATAATAATAGACTACTGCACAATGATTTATCATATGCACTGTCAGACAGTTAACAAATTACAGACATACTTAAAACAATTCTGGCTAAATAATTTCAAAAGGACAGATCATGTAACAGGTGCACAATGTTTTTAGGCACAATAGTCAATACAGTAGTGCTAGATCATCAGCTTGATAGAATCAGTGAATTGTTTAGGTTGGAAAAGATCCTTAAGATCACTGAGTCCAACTGTCAACATAGCAATGTCAAGTTCACCACTAAATCATGTCTCTAAGCAGCACATTGACATGTCTTTTAAATACCTCCAGGAATGACAATGCCATCACTTCATTGGGCCACCTCTTCCAATGCTTGACAATCCTTTTGGTGAAGAAATTTTTTCTAATATCCAATCTAAACGTCCTCTGGTGCAACTTAAGGCCATTTCCTCCTGTCCTATCACTTGTTACTTGGGAGTGCAAGAGCCTGACCCCACCTCACTACAACCTCCTGTCAGGTAGTTGTAGAGAGCAATAACGTCCCCCCTCAGCCTCCTCTTCTCCAGGTTAAACCAATCTTCCTACCCTCAAGCATATCATCACTCACGCTTGCTTGGTGTTGTCTGCAAACAGACAACTACTGAGGGTGCACTCAATCCCCTCATCCAGATCATCGATAAAGACATTAAACAGAATGATGTTTCAGAAGACAAGCAAACTACCTGTCAAGTTCCAGAAGCCCTGTCTCAGCCAGCACACAGCTCGCTGCTGTTGCACAGGATAATATGAAAGGATAATATGGCTGATGTAGGCAGCCATTCCTGTTGGCAAAAGTAGTAAACTGATGAGCAAAAGAAAGTGGTAGATGCAGCAGCTCAGGTTGTATCCCACCAAACGCTCAAAACTAAGCCTAACCTTTGCAAGCTTTCTACCATAATTTAATGATGATGTTAAGAATTAGAAAAGAATCAAGTTCTTCTTCATCCAAGAGGCAGAAATGAATTGGATCTTCATGAAATGAGTTTTTCCAGAGCTCCTTTACCCTAGGCTGAAGCATGTGATTTATGTTGCTTTGAAGTTTGTTTTTTCGGTTGGTTTTGGTGTTTGCTTATTTTTTTGATTGTTGGTTAGTTTCATTTTTGTTTTGTTTTTGTTTGGTTGGTTTGTGGGATTATTTATATTTTTTTTACACTTAGTAAATTTTGGTTTGTGCTCAAAGAAGAAAGGTGCTTTAGAATTAGCCAGAGGGACACAGAGGAAGACCTGATGCCAAGAGCACAGCATGAAGCACAGGGAAGTCACAGACAGATAGATACATCATGAAGAACACGTAGAGAAGGAAGCTCTGTCCTTCTACCCAACAATAACAGACATTGGCTCACAGGTAGGGTAGGTACAGCCTCAGATTATTAGGTGTTTCAAGGCATGGTTCCTGCACATTTTTGAAATACCTCGTAAAGGACATAAGGCAACAAGCTCCATTTTCTAGCCTCTACACAACTAAGAACTGTCAATGGTATAAACCAGTGATGACGCTTTTTGCTCTGTGTGCCAGAATTGCAATGCATTTTACTCACCAGCACACTAAGCCAGCAGTCCTCTATCAGTACTTGGTATCTAGCAATAAGCTTGAAAAATTTATGAATTTCTTAGAAGAAAATCAGTGAGCAGCAGTTAGGGCTTCTCCAACTTAATATCTTGTGAGAAGGAAGTCAGGAAATTGTTGCAGAGAGACTTTAAACTATTAAGATACATGTCTAGACCACGTTTTTCCAGTCTGTCAAGTTTAGCTACAACTGTTAAATGTACTTTAAGTCAACCAAAAACCAGCAACAGTTCAAGGAACTCTGGAATTCCCTAGATACCTATCTCGTTTGGACTTGCTGTATGCTTTCCCTTTCTGCTCCCTTCAGACAGTAGACTGAGGTTTCATTCTAAATACAGTTAGAAATAAGTTGCCACTGTCTGCATAATAACCTCTTTTTAATTATGCTGTTAACACATGCTCCCTCTATTTTCTAGTACTGGAGACATTTCCATCTTGCACCATGGTAAAAGTACGGTTTAAAGCCTCTTAGTAATGTTTAGATTTTTATTATTTTAAGTCTGGGAAAAATCCAGCATTTGTGAATTGAAATCACATCAGTCTCATCTGAAAGCAATACACACATGACGAAATGCAGGTTTAGACCCGGACTGTCATAACTCAGTCTGCCCATATCATTATTCAATTTATTTAATTACTAATTAATTCAATTATTAATATCCAAATCAATATATTTTTCTTATGTCTAGAGATGCACATGATACCCAAATTCTCTGGATGGGAAAAGGTTTCAAATCCTCCATGTGATAAAAGTACAAAATTAAGCTGAACAGACTAAATCTACTTCTGAGGTATGCCAAGAAGCTTGCTGACCAGCCGCTGTGGCCAGATCAAGTTGTATGAAAAGTTAGTTATTAATAAGAGTTGAAAAAGAGAAACATGTACATACCACACAGGAAGCTTCATATTGTTTCCCCAGTTTAGGTCTTAAAAATGCACTGAAGAAAGGAAGAAAAAGCATTATTCAAGACCCAGTACTTCAAGTGTGGATTTTTCTTAGTTATCTTCAGAATTCTTCTCATGTTAGAAGGCTGGCAAAAGGCTGAGAAACTTAAAGGAAGACATAACGCCAAAAAAAATATTTAGATACCTGTTGATGACATCTGGCAAAATCCTGTGACCCTTTCTAGAAGACAAAAGTACCCATATTGATATGCCAAGAGGTAGTTAATCCACCCTCAAGAAAAGTCTTGTTTCCCATGGATAAAATCTTCCATCAGACAGTTTTTCAGCCATTTTACCTCAGTGAAAGATTTTCAATATATTCTGTTTAAAACATGTTAAATATTAGTGACCTCTGCCTTGCTGCTATTTTACACCAGAGATCCATTTACCAGTTTTGTGTTAAATATTTTCCTCCACAGCTGCTGATGTGGAAGGCTTATGATGAAATGCAGGCCTGTACCCTGCTGGTAGAGAACACCTACTCTCTGTTGTCATTCCCCTCCAGAATGGGATCAGAGTTAAATACTAAAAAATTGAATGAGGTCACCTTATTATAGCTTTTTTTTTTTTTTGGAGGGCACTGAAAGTGTGGAATAAAGAGATTTTGTGACTGAGGCCTTAAATTAGAGCCACAACCTTCAAAGCTTCCAACCTCCCCAGATAGACTCTGCAGTGTTTTCAATTTAGAATTCTATTAAGACAGGAGACAGACAGGATTCACAAGGAATATAAAGCCCCAGCCATACATTCAGCCTGCCCCTCAGACAATCTTCAATCCAATGAAATAAGGTGAGACTTTGACGTATCTGTTTGCATGCTGACCTTTCAAAGCATAAATTACACTTCTAGAACGGTTGCAAATACAGGTATAAGCAAAGCTGTGAGTCCGGTGCAGCACTGAGGGATGCTGCTTCTGGTACCAGACCTCCAGGAGTCCTCTTAAAAGTGGGGGTGGAGGGGCAGGACAGAAGAGGACAGGGAGGAGGGGAAAGGTGCACAGACACACATATATATGGATGTTTTAAAGTCAAATTAAGAACCTGCTGGGGCTGCCGTTAGGTTAGGCTGGCTCCAGTCCTCCCCCTACCCCCAACACATGCAGATTGCTCTATATCGATTGCAAAGAGAACAGTCTGTTTTACACCTTTATGCTGCAGCTGCAACAACCGCTTCTCCCCCGCTGCTGGGCCGCAGCTGGCTCGCCCCCCCTCCTCCCACTGCCCTGTTGCAGCTGTATCCCAAGTAACTAGGGCTCGCTGCTCTCACCTGGTTTGCCTCCACAGGAAGGTCTGGATGGGCAGAGGGATGCCACGGGCGCTCTCCTGCTCCTGGCCCTCTGAGCTTTTCCTTTTCACCATGATGTTGATGATAGCTGCTGCGAGCCAGCCTTACCAGGCATACCAGTCGGGATCTCCCATGGCTGCCTTTTTGCTCCGTAACTCTTTTCCCTTCATCCCCCGCAGCCCAACGCCCCCCTCCTCTCCCCTCTCACACCTCCCTTCAGCTCTGCTGGTGCAAAATGGCTGCAGAAGGCAGGGAGGAAATTAGGGGAGCGAAGATGTCCGCGTCCCTCTGCTTCCTCCCTGCCTTCAGCAC
>NW_009712283.1:0-19402 GCF_000703405.1 Apaloderma vittatum
TGTGTGTGTGTGTATATATATATAGGCAGCAACAGAATAAAGTAGATGGAAAAATCTGAGATTTGCACAAACCACTCACTTGGGAACACGTCTCTGTCGTACATCCAAATGCAGCTGTGCCAGCACAGCAGGAAGGATGAAAGGGCTAAAGTTCGGTACAAACGTCTCTACCGCTGACTCAACAGCTGAGATACTTCTGTGGGCTGATGAAGATCCAGAACCTTTTCTCCATTTCACCTCACTTTCCAACCCCCCTGTTTACTCTGAAGTGACCTGACTTGTCTCTTTTGTCCCACGATACAATAGCTAAGAAACTCGGGCCCTGATTCTGCAACTCTCCCTTTCAGTGTTATTCAGACAAACCACCGCTGATTAAAAGCGAGCGTATTAGAATTAGAAAGGAGGTACACTCTGTCTTGTGTTAACACAGCTTCTACCAGCCCTTTCCTGTGCTAGAAACTTAAATCTTCCTTTTTGCTAGAATATTACACCTGCAGCTGTTCTCTTGCAGTCCCAGAGCCTGCCAGCAATTTGTCCAGCTGAGCCATAATGCATCCACCTCACCCCGGTAAGAAAGAACAGTGCTGTGTGTGGACCAGTTCCCAGAGAAATGAAGGGGGGTTTGTCTATTTATGGTGACTTTCTCTAAACGTAAAAGAAGATCTCTTTAGTTCTGCATGCACACTCTCTCTCTCTTTACATAATAAACAGCATAAACCACTGTTAATTTTAACCCTTTCTTCAGAATATTTGTACAAGTACGCCCATCCACATTTGGGAAGAGTCCTCTATTTTTATCCTTAAGCATAAACATTTGGTACACTGATGGATCTTAAATTTTTAACTACGTTCCTCCAACCTCAAGAGTTCATGTTGCTTCAGAGACAACACGAGCCAGTTTATAACCCTCTAGAAACAAGCAGACTCTGACAAAGGTTCACAGCTGAAATAACCCTTACTACAGTGGTAAAAATACAATGCCATCCGTATAAAATAAAGCAGCGTTGTTCTAAGCAATTCTAAGTCCATAAATAGTGCCAGATTAAAGTGTCTAAAAATTGCAGAGCCTTCTTTACTTCTATACACAATTAAATTTACAGCAGATAAATGTTCAAAGTCTTCAAAATCTTAAGTCCCTGGTGTCATTCTCTAGATGCAAACCTACACTGCGTGTATCTGTAATACTCATTCCTCTCAAGAATATAATTCATAGGGAGTCTAGTGAGAAAAAGGTATCCTTCTGCATCCTTGTTTTCTGTTGTGTGCTTTTGGTTTGGGTTGTTTTTTTCCCAGTCTTTGTTCCTCTGATGAAATCCCCGACAGTTACCTTGAATTTCTACAGTGCTGCACTTAAACCCAGCCTAGTCCTATGCCTTTCCCTTTCAGTTAAACAGTATCAGCAGGTGATGCTGAGCTCTGCAAGGCTGTTTATGCCCACATTTTGCTCCTCATTCTGCAAATGCTCCGCTCACCCTTTGGGGCCAGCCTGCCCGCATCCAGGGCAGGACCAGCACCGCAGCTCCCTGAAGACCCGCAACTCGGAGGGAACGCCGCCCACACAACTTCAAATTTTCAGGCATTTGAGGCTCCTCGACATCTCAGCTGGACTCCTCAGGTCAAGGAAGCCGAGTCTTTTTGATTTTGAAGGGAACCGTCCTTTTGCAATACGAGGTGTGCATGCTTTACCCTTGCCACTAAGGGAGAGAACAGACTTAAAAGGACGGGGTGTTGCGAGGGGCAGCACGGCACGTGAAACCAGAGCGCACAGATCCACCAGTCGGTGCTGATGGGGAACGCGCTCAGCATCCCCAGGACAAGCCCTCTGCCCCAAGTCCATGCCTAAGCAGGCACAGGCAATATTTGACCTGCACGCTGTAAACAGGAGAGCAGCAAACAAAATACACGGAGAAATATTCATTCAGCCTCCCTAAAGAATTTTTGAAATCTCAAAATACTATTTAATTCCTTAATTACTAATAGTCTAATTACTGGAATCCCAGAAGCAAGATCTTTTTATGTAGCTGACACATTTTTAGAGACTATCCAACATTTCACAGACCTTGCCAATTCACAGACATATAGCTGGTTCCCTGAACAATTTCCTCAAGCAGAAAGAAAAAAAAAGGCAGGCAGCCAATCAGACCTCAAAATCACACTAATGTCTTTAGAATTATCTCCCCTTAATCAGTTCACCTCTTTTTTTAATTAATTGTAAACACGAGAAGGAAAACACAGAATGTAGACTAAAGTCTCTTTTTGAGGTTGGGCATGCCGATATCCTTATTTTAAAAGGAGCAAAAGCTCCCAAAGCTTTAAAGAGATCTTAAGGTCCTAGAGATGAACTTGTGGTAAGAAATCAGGTACAAAATCCAAGTTAGGTGGCTCATCTCATCACCTAAACCATCGTCTCGGTTTCTCCCTCTGACAAGCGCAGTAAGGGGCAGTTATTGCATGAAATCCTCCAACAGTCCCCTGCATGGATCCCGCTGACACCAAAAACCGAGTGGGAGAGTCCAATTCTTGACCTCTCTCGTAGTCACCAGCAAGCACAAATCTAATGCCCAGATATACAGAGAGATCCACCACAAAATTTTACCTTTCTTGCCCAGCTCTAGTCTAGATTTTCTGGACCTTCCTTTACGTTTTGACTGGTTTGGACCAAAGACTATTTAATCCTCAAGATTTCCACTAACATTATCCTACCATTGCCCTCCAGAACAACTCGAGAGTCCCAGCGCACACACAGCTGGCCTGTCCAGAACATCCTCCTCCAAGCATTTTGCCGGGGGGTCAAAGCAGCAGGAAACAGCTTCTGTAAGCTTCTACTCAGTGATCCTGGTTTTTCAAGCCCGAGTAATAGACACATCCTGAGCAGACAGCTGAACGTGTAATTGTTTGTTTTAAAGGTCATGCCATAAGACAGGCAAAGAAAGAGGAACAAAGAAGCGGGAAGGACTAAGGGCGGTTTCCAAACATAAGTTTCTCTAATCTGCACCTACAAAAAAAAAAAAAAAAAGAAAAAAGTGTTTCACTACTTGAGCTTTGACAAGAAACCAACTCCACAGGCTCGGTGAGGTAATTAGAGCCGTTTCCAAAAGAGGTTCTGGAGCATGCCAGATGACAGGCGGAACATGAGCTAAGAGGCTCGGAATGGGAACAGCAATAACGACGGGTCAGAGTGCAAGGCTTGGACCTCTGCTTTTAAGGAGTTAAGAGTGTAAATAAAATAAATAAATAAATGGAAGAAACCTGAAAGCCAGTGCTGACTTTTATCAGGGAGCAGGGTCAGGGCTGTGAATGACGGCTCTAAAAGGCTGGACTCCATCAGCACTTGAACCGCTGACATCTGGGAGGCGTACGGATGACGGCCGTAGACCCCAGGTTGATGTATTACAGCAATACAGCTCTGACCTGCAGGGACCAGCATTTCCAGAGCTTTTCTTAGGACCACTTGCCTTTCCCAAGACAAAATTAAAACTATTCTAGGCTCCAAACACGGTCCACGAGCCCTCTCCATGCCTCACACCTCAGCAAATTGCTTGAACAAGCAACAGTGGATTTCAGAGTACAAAAAAATGCCGTGGGTCAGACTGCTAACCACTCCTGTTCCAGGTTCCCTGAAAGAAGGTGTTAACAGAAGTTTAAAAAGTGGCCATTTTCTGAAAGGCTAAATCATGTAAAGGTATCAGAATAAGATGTGCAGCCTCTGCGCAACCAGTTCTCGCGGCACATCTGCTGCGCACAAATCAAATGTTATCTGACTGATGTGATTAAATGAAATGTCAAAACCTCTTTCCACCCTCCAGAGAAACCAAACCAAGAAAGTTGTCCCTAACACACCATCCACTCTTCCCAGCAATCAGGCTAAAAGCTCAATAGATAGGAAGGAATTACTCCTCGTGCTACAACAGGTTTAGCGAGCCTGATTTTGTATTTTTCATCCAAGTAAAAAAAAAAAAAAAAAAAAAAAAATCACACAGATCACAAAACCAAGGTCTTCACCTGAGGATGGTCAGGAGGATCAGCCCAGGTCTCTAAGAAGCAGGAGTATGGTGAAGTCTGCTTAGATGCATAGAGGCAGCAGCAACAGGAAGACCAAAACAGTCTCTAGGAAGTCCTGCACATATCTCCAGACATTTACACATTTTCCCCGTAGAAAATGGTGCAAATGGCTCAAGAACAGGGAAGAATTTAATTTCCCCAAAGTGCGTCTCAGTCCTCAGACTGCAAGCAGAAAGGGATGAGCTCAATCAGATACGTGTACTCGATTCGGAAAGTTTCACGTTAAGTTTTGCCATCCTCAGAAAATAAAGTCCCTGGAAAATTATACATGTGTGGCTACAGCAATAGCAAATCTACACCAAACTACTCTTCAGCCTTGTAATGGGAGCAGCCAGGGCCACGGGGAGATGATTAGCAAGAGAGAATTAAATAAATAATTTTTAAAAAGAAGGGAAGAGAGAGAATAAAGCAAGGAACAGAGAAGAATGGATGTCTGAGCTCTTCCCCTTTTGTACTTGGGGTCACTAGCTTAATTTTCTCTTACATTTGAGTTGTTTTTAATTTCCAGGAAGTCTTCTCAGATATCTTGTAACTTTGCCAAATTATCATTAAGCCAATATTTTATCTCCTCATAAAAATGCTACAGTATCTCCCCCACGCCATACATACTGCAGGAATAGATCTTAAATCAGGGAGGATGGGAATTTGTTTTTAAAATGACTTAACTATTTCATCCGTCTCAGCAAGAAGGAAAAGCTTTAAGGGAAAAAGAAAGAATCCCTTTAGTGCTGCCCTCCCCAAATCTAATAATTATTTTCCTGTGGCTCGTTTGAAACATCAGCACTGCATATCAGCCTTATGATTGCTCTTCACTTTGCACAGCTCACCACAAATGAAGTTTCACAAGAAAAATAGCTATTAAACTTCCATGTGCGAGGCATTTACGGACATGGGATCTACATAGAAGCTTCACAAATTCGTCATTAGTCACGGTCTCCAGAAGGCCTGTAGGGAGGAAGCAAGAAAACCAACAGCTCAGAGAAGTACAAACACTCCTTTGTGGATCATAACAACGTGAGAAAGATAAGGGACGCTCGGACAGTTAACAAGTATGAGCCCAGCTCAGAATGGATGTTTGCCAGTCCTTCTCTTTATTAAAACAGTGCATTTTCAGAGGGGATATTTTTTACTCCTGTTGTCACTGCTTAAAAAAAAAACCCAGTAAATAAGCCCAAATTTGGCCCAGTGGAATAGCTGCACCATTTAGTACATATGGCCATTTGGTCAGATCCCTTGTCATCACGGAAGAGCCTCGCGAAGCGCACAATTCCAGGTAAATGATGTATAGGAAACGCAGGGAACTCATCTAGCCCATCATTAACCTCATTGCGAGGCGGCCCCAGAGGCAGTTCTTTAGCCACCAGCACAACCAGCTGTCAATTGTGTCAAACCAGTAACGTATTAGTTAGCAGGGGAGCAATCTAAAAAGCCAGCCATAGATCCAAATGCCCAAAAGATATTCTCAAATGTGGTAATTATGTCCTGCAGCTGCCAAGAATATCCTCAGAGAGTTCACAGATATTGGTTGTACCGGTGAATGGGAGCAGATACGCACTGGAGCCTCAGCAGGAGCGTTGACAACAGGCAAGGCTCCCTCAAACTTGGAGGGACAGGTTTCGAACCATCAGCAACAATCGGTACGGTAACTGCCATGTGACTTAAAAAACAATGCGCCCTTATTTTTTCAAAAGCCTGTTGACTTAGGATCTTCGTTGTTTAACACATAATTAAACACATTGTAGGACGTGACATAAGAGACAAGTTTCTAAGAGGGACCCGTGACTCCTGAAAATCAGGTTCCCTTTGCAGTCCCATAGTTGGGCAACTAAGTGTGGATGCACATCACAGAGAAATCACCATGAACTCCTGAAAAAACACACACACTTCTCCTGGGGACTGAAGGAACAGCTTGTGTGTAGCCTCCTGTAAAGGGTCCAGAGGGATTTACTAACCGGCCTGACACGAGCAGGTGTTTTGTGTCCATCCTGCAATAGAAAGAATTCTTGTGAGCAATACTTGGCAGCCAGTAGACCACAGAGCAAACTTCTGCTTATTTCAGTGATAAGCAGCCAGCTAACAGGACCGACAAGGTCTGGCAGTAGTGACAGGACAACTACTACCTCTGAGCAATTTCCAAGGGCAGAGATCAGCATAGCGAGGGCAGAAGTAGTCACACTACAGAGCAGACCCAGGAACACCAGATCCCAAAAATCCAGCACCCACTGACAAAACACAGTTTTGTCAACTGCCGTGCAAAGCTGCTGACTGTGATCATGTTTTCAGTGTGGGATAAAAAAAAACTCTATAAAAAAGTTTATAATTTTTATGTGATATCAAAATGCTAGGTTTTACACATCCAAAAATCTTTTGATTTAACTTTTCATTTTAAAAAGTAATTCAGACCAAAATAATCCAAGCTCTTCCAAAAAACTCTATTTTCAACCCTGTTTTAATCCACATGCAGAAAGAAAATGATCATTGAGGTTTCAGCAGCAGCTTCGCTTACCACAAATCAAACACAAAAATTAGTAGATGCAGATTTTCCAGAGTCCTCACATTCCCGAAGTCGGAAGATGCAGTATAATCACACCACAAACTAACCGAGACCTTTCTTGAAAAAGCTAACAGATATAATAGCAGAGAGGAACAGAATGGAGGCACAGATCCCAGATATATCTCCCCAAAACATTAGGAAATAGGGGAATGTGAAACCTAGAACAACTTCTGGGGAATGCTCAAGTGAAGATAAAGCCTGTCCTGAGCATTTCGGAGACAGAGCGCTGGCTGGAACCGTGTCAAAATGGGTCAGTCCTAACAGCGGGATGTTAACGCCGAGAGGCGGTCGCAGTGATCCTCAAAACAGTCATACAAGACAGGTCAACTGCAAGCCATTAAGAAAATCTGGAAAACAGAGAGTCTGTCATTTAACATCAGCTAGATCAGATCTGCCTTCCAACTTTTTTTTTTGGTATTTCAGCATTTAGCATTAATTCAGAAGACCCAGAATGAAGACTTGAAAAAAAACAAAAAACCCACACCAAGCATTTCTTGACGACCAAATGCCAACCTTGCAGTGCTCTTCGGAACCCAAGGACCAAGACAGAAACAACTAATTCTGAGAGATTAAAAAAAACTTCCCCAAAAAGTACAGACAGCAACCACAAGCTCCCCCTCGACACAACTTAAGAAAAACCAGCAGGAAGTTTCTGATGTTCTACAGGATTTTCAAAACACATCGCACCTTGGTGCCTACAGTAGAGAATAAAAAGAAGAAAACTCAGCAGCAATTTCCACAAAGATCTTCTACAGCTTGTTCGAGTGACCGCTCCAAGTAAGCGAGGAGCAGCATCCATGTCCAGATGGGGCAGAATCCCCAGCACCAGCCCTGACCCCCTCAGAGGAGGCAGGGGGCCATCCACACTCTTTGAGGCATTTCCTCCCGCAATTATTTATTTTCCATACCTCAATTTAGCAGAGATTATGCAGGAAGGGCGCTAATCTGGGAAAGGAAGGAAAGATTGGGTACAACGACCTCTGCTGCTTTTTGGTCCCTTTTCCCTCTTTTTTTTTTCCAGATCCTTTCCCTCCTCTACAGTCACTATATTCCTTTCTTCCAATTTAATCTCAGTTCCATCACCATTGCAATAGCCAAAATATCTACAAACACGCAAGTATATCCAAAAAGTAGAACAGCACATCCACAGAGTAATCCAGCAATATTTAACTAAAATTAAACAATTAGATGTCGGTACACCCGATGGTCAAAAATAGATTTTTTCAATAGGCAGTGTGTTTTACACCATGAAAAGAGATGATAACATTTATCTGTTTAAAATTTCTGAATGCTTTTGTTAGGTCAAAAAGCTAGGCTATTACTCCTTTAACTACTCCATTTTCAACTACATCCATGTCCAAAAGGTTCTTGTCAATTGACAAGATTTTCATGTCAATAGTATTTTAAAAGACAAGGTAACATTTTCAAGTCCACCCAGGTGACATTGGGTTTTCATCATCTGTGTTCAGAAGCAAATTAGAACTTTTTAGCCTATCTAAACTAAAATTGAGAATTTTATTATGTAATATTTTTTTCTCCATCCAGTTTTCCTCAGGTTGGATAGATATGCAGAACTCTTGAATCTGGTGTAAAGGAAAAGCTTATTTTATTTAAATATCCTTCTCACTGGGAAGAGGTCCCTCGAGAAGAACACAAATGGCCCTGGCTTTCCACTCCAAAAACTTAAAACATATTTTCATCTTCAAGGTTTTAAGCCCCCTCACAATTTTAGCTATTCTATTGCTGATTATTTTAGCAGAAATATCCTGCTACCACGAGCCTCCTGCACACTTCCTGCTCATGTAGGCAGGACATCAGCTGTCCCTAACATCTTTGTACCCTTCATATTTTACCTCAAAATATGCCAAAAAAACTACAGCTGTGTGCTATCCAGAGAAAAATAACCAGCCCAGGCACCAAGTGAGATGGCACAAAATGGAATGTTAAATAAATAACAGATTCCCCTCTTCAATTCTCCAGAAAGATTTGTTTCCTGGGAAATGCATGTTTTGTGTGATTTCTTACATCCAGATATAATGCTTTTTAAACAAACTTTGCAGTGAGAAAAATAAAAATATTTTAAGTCCTCAGCAGTCCTCCAATTACTTCAGAACCCTCAGGTTCACATAATCTCATCGCAGAGGAAAAAAAAAAAAGTTAAACCCAAGGATTTTTCAGTGTATGAAGCCTATGCGAATCCCAGCACAGTTTCCTGAACGGTGCAAAAGTAACTTGTTTAGTTTAAATCTGTTAAAAGACTAATAAGCTCTGGAACATCTACTTTTCCCAAGTACCAGGCTGCAGGTACCAGCCATCTCTCCTTCACCAGACACTAATCCAAGGCACAAGTTCGGCTTCTGCAACTGTTTCCACTCCTCCCTCCTCTTTGCTGGACTTCTTGATCATGAACAAGAGAAAGAAACTACTGGTTTCTCATAACCCCTTCTGAATTTATTCACTCTGTAAATCTGCCAGAAAGCAGTCAGCCAAAAAAATAAAAATAATAATAATAAAAAAAAAATCTCCTTCCCACCCACATCGCAGCCATGACAAATCACACGTAGCACATACAACTTGGTGATGACCTGCTTTGGCTCTGCAAGCAAACAGCCTGTTTGCAGGAGGTGTCAATGCTCAGTTTTAGCATCTGCTGAGTTTTGGGTTGTTTTCGGCACGCTCTGCATTCCTCCTGGCTGGACCTGCCAGGCTGACTTACCCTGTTTGGGAACTGGGGGAAAATAGTTCCTAAACAACAGAATAACTCAATAAAACCGGCAACAAATACCAAGTCCAAAGTGTTTCATTGCTGATTTTTATTCACCGGAAAAGTATTTTGCAGCTAGAACTGCCATCACCAGGGCTGGGACCGCATCCCACCGCGAGCGCTGTCCTCACACCAGCTCTGCTGCCCTGCCTGGGTGCAGGCAGGAGACTGCCCAGGTTGACAACGTCCTCACCTGCCCCGCGGTTGTCACCAGTTCCCTGCCAGTAGGTAACAGCCTCGTAACGCCCCCACTTTGTCACAAACGGGAGTTATCACGTGCTTCAACATGTGCTTTAATATTCTACACAATTCACTGTTGTTCAAAAGTGCCAGGATGGCGAGGACTCCTCTACCAAAGCCACCAGGAAGCTAAAAGAAAACTATTCTTTCACCCACAGCACACATGGAATATTCATCTAAAAGATATTTCACATACAGGTGAAAATGGTCGGTGCGAAGCTCTAATGCTGCTGCAAATACTTCCATTTACAAGCCTGGCTCTCACAGTCAAATACTTAGATGATAAAATAGCTGGCCTGACATCGAGTAGATTTGGCAGGGGCTGCACTAAACATTTCTCTTTTCAGCTGCAGTTTCCTTTCCCAAATGCTACTAAAACTCAATATTAGTGTCCCCAAACCGCACCCATCCTTCTCTACTCCTTCACTGGATTTCTAACATTATGCCAACTACCGCTTGTGGGAATTCATTTCCCACGAAAAGTTCCTTTCCCAAGAAAAGCTTCAGTACAGCAAATCAGGTTTTGTATCTGGTGCTCCCTGTGAAAGCAACCGGCACTTGCTCAAAAGTTCAGAACTGAAATCTGAAAAATCATCAAAACCTTTCACCTGGTGCCAGTGTCAAACCCCCGTGTCCAGCGCCCCTGCAGAAGGGGAATTATGCACCGAGCTGCCACTGCGGCTTCCGCAGAGCCTGTTGTCTCCTACCTTCTCTTCCCAAAGAGATGGAATCATTTCCTTAAACACTCGCCCAGACGGTGCAAGCCAGTGTTCACCTTGAGACTGACGCAGACGACACCGCGTAGGTGAAAGGGAACACGACAGAGGCCACCGCTCCTCAGCACTTCACAAAGACACAAAAGGCCTCAGGGTGCACAACACAACCAGAAACTTTTTTTCCCCCCCTTGCCACTGATGTTTATTGATTTGTCCAGTTCATAGGGAGCATCCCTTAATGTTCTGCTTTCATGTTTCTGCTTTGTTGCGTGGGTACAGAAAAGAATATTGCAAATTGATCCGTCTCCCCTGCCTTTGTTGGGAACAAACTCCTATTACGCGAGCTCCTCTGGCCTGTCATCTCGCGCGCGCTCGCCCGGGATGTAATCAGCATGGCTAAACACCCACGGCTGAGCTGATTAATTTCCAGCCTCCGCCACCGAGCCCATTGATGCCCTCCCTGTTTGATGATCTATGCAAGCGGGGACCACTTCTGATTGCTTGACCCCTGCCCTGAAACCTCAAGCTGTCGGCTCGAGCACCTGTCTAAGTTAACAGCACACACATGGTGTTTATTTTCGGTTTAAAAGGAAACCCTAACAATGGATTAGCATTCTCGAAACACAAAGGGCCTGATTTTCTGCTCGGTGCTGAACTCTTGCAGCGCCCACAGATGTCGGATGGTTTCGGGGTGCTTGGGACCTCCAAGGACATTTCACTCCGGACACAAATTTATGAGCCGTAAACATTAAAATTCAGATGGAGGAGGGAGGGAACCAACAACACAACACAATGAAGACATTTTCACACCTTAATCACTCACCTGATTTAGGTTTAGGTAAGCACCAACAGGAACATTTCCCCGAGCTGCATTTCAAGTGTGCAGCGTTCATTTTTTCAATGGTGCCAGAGATGTTACTGCTGTCGGTTTCGGATTAATAAACAGATTTAGTTTATATTCCAGGAAGGACCAGTAAGTGATTACTGTTAAGGCTGCAAGAGTCACAATATTCTTCCTCGCAATGAGAGGGACTTCTACTTAAAAGCCCAAGTGTTTATTTAAAAACATTATCCTGGACTCTTGAGGGTGTTTGGAATGAAGGAAAGGAGACGACAGAAATGGCAAAGCCCACAGTGGGTAGCTGGTTAGCTTGATCTTTTAAAATTTATATACAGATGTGTAATTCTGCATATAATTACTGTAAGTGAGTATTTGCAGATATGAATAAGTATTATATATCTTGTATAATATAGCTATACAATTTAGCTGTAACAACTTAGCTTGGCAGCAACATCTTCACAGCAGCCTGAAATAATATGCCTGGTGCATCAGGGGTGCACCTGTGCATCAAGAAGAAAAGAGGGGGGGAAAAGAAAAAAAAATCTGTATTCATGAGTGCAAATTGGATAAAATTGACTGACTAGCAGTAGTCAGCTACAAACCTGTAATTTGAAACACTCCTTTCGCTTCTGTGAAATTCCATCTTGACTGCTCATCCTGCAAACGCTTTAGCTAGGGGCTTTCTCCAAAAAGGATTTCAGGGATAGCGCTGCAGCACAGTGACCAGGTTAGACTCTGCCTGTCCTCACACCAGAAAGTATATCGGGCACGGCGGGGACTTTGCTGTTTTAACACCAGATTCAATTCCAGGCGCTGCTTTCAGCTCTAGGTGTGAATTAATCCCTTTGCAGGTGTCTCTACCGGGGATAATGGACTCCAAGGGGACCCCCATCCACAAATCCAGTCCCTAGAAGGAGACACAGAGGATTCTGCTGACTCCTCAGAGCAGCCCTGAGGAGCTGGGAAATTTCAGAAGACATTTTGCCTATCAGACTCTCCATGGAAAGTAAATATGTCACAAAAACCGCATGGAGGATTACGGAAGCAAAAACTATGCTCTGGCCTATTAATGGCTATTTATTCTGAATACTTACTGCCCTTTGTCATAAACAGCTTTTTCCCTATCCTCAAACTTTTCTGCATTTGTTATGAAAAAGCTACATGTCCTTGATTTTACCTGGACTAAATACACAAGCACTTATAGCCTTTCCTTGTAAAAGGAAACTTCTCCTCCTTCACCTTTCTGCATGTGTTCCTGTCTGGATTCTTCCTTCTTGAACACGAATGACCGAAATAACGTACGGTATTTCACCCACATTTTTCCCCACTGCAAAAGTGTCACGTGACAACCCAGGCTTGTGTTAACCCCAGTCATTAACAATGGCCATAAGTTTCCAATCAGGAATATACTTAATATACGTAGGTCTGACTCCACCATTATGTGCAAATGCAGCATTTCCTGGTTGTGGCAGAAATTCTTTGCTTCTTACACTCATGACTATTTAGTGCATATTATTATTATGACTTAAAATTTAGAGTGACAATATTATCCCATTTACCTCCCTCTTCAACAAGGTTGCCCAGTTGAGATGCACATCATCTATTTGCATCAATTGTGAATTTCAAGAGTGAATTTCAACAGTTGTGCCCTAATAATTTCTGGGGGAAAAAAAAAAAAAATCTAAACATGACCAAGTCCAAAATTCCTTCCCTGAGGAGGACCTCTCACAGGCTCCCTCCAGCCAAACATCTCCCTCTCAACTGGCCTTTTTACCTTTCTCTTTGGCCGGGTTACAGTTGTTCTAATCCCCTTTCACTTCCCTGGAGTAAATTCCCTTGCAGCAGTAACACCACGAGCTTTGATGGAACTTGGAAACGCGCCTGCTGCATTCCCTTCTTTAAAATAAGGCACCAGTCCGAGATAGGAGGTCAGTCTCGTGCAAATGAGAGCAATATTCACGGTTATAAGCTAATTGCCCAAAGGGAGGATAATCGGAGGTTTTACATGCAATGTCAATGACTGAAGAGACTATTCTGAAGGAACCATCCGCAGCTGCTGGTCTTAGGACCAAGAAACTGCGATCTTAAATTAAACATTGAAAACTCACACTGGTATTGGGAATTTGAGAGTGGCCCAGACTGACCGGGAGCCTCATTTTCATGTCACCATCCAGCTGAAGACCATGGCTTTGACAGACTCTCCAAAGGCCAAAATGTACTTTATTTCTTGCAATTTTTCTCTTTGTTCCTCACCTTTCCATTGCCACAGAGCTGCTGTCTACGCTGAACTACGTTTCTCCCACACACATCTTTTTCCTCCTCTTACTCTTGCTAACCTTTCGGACACAGCAAGGCAGCCACTTTCTACAAGCTCTCTCCCTTTCTGAAAGGCTTTTTGAATCTTCCTGAAATCTATTCCATCTCCTAGTCCTTGAGCTATTCAGTTCATTTGACTTCTTAGGTTTGCAAAAAATCCTAACACAGGTTTTCAGGATCAACTGAGCCAAAAATCACAACACTGGCATCAAAACTTCATCAAACCTTCCCAGCACCTACAAAACCTCTGGGAAATCCTTTAAGTTAAGGCCAAATACACCATTACTTTAAAGGATAAGAGATGCAGACCCGAACACGAGCAGAATCCAGAGACATCTGGGTCAGGATTCCTAGTTACCACAACTCTTGATTGGAATAATCAGTTTTTCTTTCCCCATTCCCTCTCTATTACTAATGTGCTGTAAACTAACTATATTCCTTCAGAATTGCAATAGTTATGTCAAATTACCATACAACTGGCTTTAATCCTATTTTTAATTAAAACATAATAAACGGGAAATGATATCACTGCCAAAGACTAAAACTATGAGGTTTTTTTAAAAAATTAGTAGATACTTAAAATACAGTAATTGTCTTAATGCAGCTTAATTATAACCATACAAGAAGACAATCTGAAGAGCGACCTATTTTCTTCTCTAGATTCACATAATACAGCAAGAAATCAATGGTGCCCTGGATACCTGAAGCAAATATTTTAAAGATTAAAACGACTGATGAAATAGGTGCTTTTTACAAGGTTTGTTTTAATACCTTGATGAGTTTTGACCTGCAAACTATTCGGGGTGAATAGTACTCTATACTGACAACGCTTCTGAGCAAAAACAAATTTAAAGCTGGGGAAAAGTCAACAAGTAGGAAAAAAGTGCTGAGAGGTGACACACTGAGTACATCAAACCAAGGTTTTGAGCACCTGGGGAGAATGTTGGGGCAAGCAGCACCCCAACACCTTCTCATATTCCTCCCCAAAAAAAGGAGTTACCAGACTGTTCTGACATAAAGGCAGCCCTGACTTAAGGATACACTCCTTACCACGAATCAGATTCCTTGGCAGCACTCACAAACGTTTAACCACTTCTCTGGGTGGGGTCCTTATTCCCAAATAACGTCGCATCCCGTTGCCAAAGCCAGAAGGAGCTGAATGCTCATCAACTCTTTGATCCCTGGATCCTAGGTGCAGAAGGAATCTCCTTCACCAGAACATTTGCACCTGCACTTGATGCTTCTGGCTCAGTTGGCACTTGACGGCACGTCGAGGCGCACGGCTGAACAAGGCTGGCCTCGGTGACACGCTAACGGCTGTGCTAACTCTTGGCACCAGGGAATATCGGTGCGGAACTGAGTCCTGCCTCCATTAGAAAAACACTTCAAACACACAGAACTTGGAAAGTCACACTGCTTTCTGACACAGTTCAGCCCTGGAGGATAGAAGTGTCCCAGAGAAAACATTTTTAGCAGAACTGGAGAAAACCAGTGTTCCACCTGTACCGATACAGACCCAAAGTCAGGGTCATTTCAAACAGCTTTTAATACAGCAAAAACAGGCTGTAAATACAACCTTGTATTTAAACTGAACCCAGAACAAAACTCCAATAAGCACCTTGAACTCTCACAACCTGCAGAACTCAACAGGCAGACGAGGCAATACGACCACAAGTACCCCGTCTATCACGTGGAATTGCTTGTATTGTTGGCAAAAGACCTGGGGTCAGGCAAAGTTACATGTAAGCAGCACACCAGAGAAGCCGTGTGCCTCACGCAGAGAGGATTTGCATCCCACATCAAATGAAATTGCTGAGGCAGGTTTACCAGTTTTGACATATCAGGAGTAACTTCATTTGGCCAAGATCTGGCCTCTACAAGGCTCCTAGAAGTAAAATAAAACACGAGGGAACTATCAGGCATCCTTCAGGCACAGAAAAGGAGGAGTCACATTTCTTCCTGTTCTTTCTAGGAAGAAAATTCACAAAAACAAAAGGAACTGATGCTACTACTCAACCTTTGAGCTGATCACTGGACCAAGGTCTATATTCTGTCTAGATGCAGAAAATGGTTTTCTAGACTGACAACTGATTAGTATACAAGCATGATTATATGCAAATCTCCAATTTCTATTGACTTAATTGTGATCTGATGTAACATGTATAATTAACACATGCATTTAAAATAAATGTATATTTAATTAACATGCATATTTATAAAATGAATATTTATATTTAGCATATAATTTTGGGTGAATTTAGGTAGCGCAAAATTGAGGGGTTATCATTACTGATGAGAGCTAGTCATAGCAAAACAGCTTTCACACCTCTGGCTCCCCCAGGGGACTTCAGTCCCGATTTATCTCACCTCTGGCAGGCCAGCCTTGGGTCTTCCTCCACTAAGCCAAGGCTGCAAGTCACATCACATAGATGAGACCCAGGTAAACGTCTTCATTAAAGGCTGGAGGAAGGGAGCTGTTCAGATCCTAGTTTGAACCGAAAACCACAACTGTATGACAAGCCGAGTACAAACGAATTCGGAGTCAAAAGGCTGGGAAGTTAAACATCAGATTGCCAAAAACTGGTCTGTATTTCCATTAGGGATACAAGCTGCTGTGTGACTCCAGCGATTTAGGTAAGTTTATCCCCATGAAATTCTCTTCTGCAAAACGGAAGATGTAAAGCTTCCTTATATCCCTTAGGAGGAATTTAGGCAAATTTATAAATAGTTGAGGCGTTGCTTTCACAGCAACGCAAAGACAAGATGCCTTAAACACTCTGGGAAGGCCAGTCAGTGCAACAAACTGCAAAACTCAGTCAGAAACACTGATCTGGAGAGTCCGTCCCAGCAGCCTTGCTGCTTGCTACGCTCATGGATGACTGGGTTTTACAGGTCATGGTGCTGAGCACAGGGCATCAAAGGCATGGGACAGGACAAAACATGAAGGATTACTAAGAACTTCTCTGGCGCACGCAAGACGCGGTAAACGCAAGACGCGGTAAACGCAAGACGCGGTAAACGCAAGACTCTCATTCCCCGCTGCTCCCCTTTGCTCAAAAAACAAAAGCAAATTTCACAGCTTTCCACAAAAAAAAACCCAAAACAAACCCCAAAAAACCCCAAACCAGAAGTGAACCACACTCCTGTGACTCTGTGACTATTTTTCACATCATCTGTTCTCTCCCTGAGGGAGAAATGCCAAACATGTTGCTTAATATAGTGCTGGGAGGTGCTCAGTTGTGCTGGTGATGAGCAACAAACGGAAACTCATGTTAAACCCAACCCAGAAATTCAGTCATGGGCTTAAGCAGCACGCTGAGGCACGGCTCATGTAAAGCAAGCATTTGTTTCCTACCTACCAGAGTCAGTGCTTGCATGAAGGCAATTATTCAATACCCAGTTTCTCTGGGCAAAAAAACCAGGAGGAAGGTAATAGCGCTTCTCCAATTGAATAGCCACCCATTTCTCCCCAGGGAGAAGAGAAATACCATTTTCTTCTTCACTTCCCAGGGCAGGCAGAAGTCCTGGCTGCTGTTACAAGGTTCAAAAATACCCCAGTGTGCTCCACTTCTACAAAACGATGGAGCATGCGATTGTTCTAAGGCCTAGAACATAAATAGCTCATCTTTGCTATTCCTGCAGTGTTTTGATCAAATGGCATCTCATTCTAAACAAATACTCCTTCTTGATATATTTAAAAATTAAGTTCACCAGTTCTTGCACAGTTGATGCCATCATGTTAGCAATTCAGACACGGACTGAAAAAAGGGAACATTACTACTAGAAAGACACTATGCCTTCCCACACCATACAATGGCAAGGATTTCACGTCTAAAATGACTTAGTCCTGCGGACACCGAGTTCGGCAGTGATATATTCAGACAAAAATCAAAACTTACAAGGGAAAAAAAAAAGAAGAGGATTAATCAAACCATGCATTGCTTCATTAGCAGGATGTGATCTTTCTTCTTGCGCACCAGATCTATCAAATCACAGATTTTGCAGTTAATCATTTGGATTGCACATCTGCAGGAAGCCAAGGAATCAATTTACAGTCGCCTTTGTCCGTTTCTTCTTCTGCCCCACTCCCCACACTTTTCTGACGTGGTTTTATTGCCTGTCCCCTCAGACAAATCTCTTCCCCGCTGCCGCGAGTCTTCCATTCTGCAGCCTCCATTCCCCAGAATGGCTTTCATTTCTCTCCCTGAATGCTCAACTTTCCCTTCTATTCTTTTCATCTTGGCCTACGTCTCTTCGCTCAAAGCAATACAGAAGAACAGCCCTGAGATTTAACAATTGTCAGGATGCCTTTGAGAGGAAAGAGCGTTCACCAAATGAGTCTGCATTGTGCTAAGGAAGGAAGATCCATAAAATACTGTTAATATTTCTATTGAGAGCAACAAGTGAATTGAAGCTTTGTCACATACAGGGCAACGTGATTCTATCATTGCCACGGTTAGAAAATGAAACTGAACTTGGATGCTTTAGGGATGAGCATTTTTGCTGGCCTGGATATAGTTTCAAACCCTGGTCAAGTCTGTTTTCATTCTCAAAGATTTCCTGAATGTTCCTTTACAATACACATTTCCAGTTTATGCGTTCCTTTATAAAAATATCTACTTTCCTTCAAACAGATCCAAGTAGTTTATAAAATGGCCCTTAATCACAGTGACAAAGGGCACATCAAATACTAAGCAGAGAACTAAGTTACTCCAGGGCAAATTCCCTACAAATAAGAAAATAATATTACATATATATATACACACACACACACACATTGGGCAAATTCTGTGCAAATAAGAAAAGAAAATTACATATATATATATTCTTAACCATGAGAGCAGTTACACACTGAAATATGTTGTCCAGAAAGGTAGTGGAAACTCCCTCGCTGGAATTGCTGGAAACAGCCAGGACTCAGTCTGACAGGGCCCTGGAAAAGCTAATCCAAAGCTTTCAACAGGAGCTCAGACCAGATGATCGAGCGAATTCCATTCCAACACCTTTATCGTGCAGTATTCCCATTCTGCTATGAAGCTGCAGCACCCTTTGAGGTACACACAAAATGGCATTAAGTTATTCGAGCCAAATATCACACAAGAGGTAAGGTTTAAACTGACCAGGAAAAAAAATTTCTACATATTGCAGCATCCAGCTCTGAACTTACTCATGCCTTCGGTACAGCTCAGCTACCTGCTACGTCATAACACACTGCACTCGTCTTTGACTGTGTATTTTCATAATAAAATTATTTATAAAGAGACATCTAGGAAAGGAAGAAGAAAAAAAAACCCCACAAATATGCACTGGTTGGATGTCTCTCCAACAAGTACATCTTCTCTGTCCCATATAACACCTAGAAAAATGTTGTATTGACAGGAAATCACTGTTTACTAGTTTATATGCATCCCAAAAGGCTCCCAGAGAACACCTGCAAAGGCTTCAAAGGATCCTAGTGAGACGCATCAGGTGGTGTGCTGTGCCACAGAGATGCTTCCGAGGGGGCTGGAGATCTAGAGTTTTTCCTTGTGTGTATCAGACCCCTCAGACCATCTGTCAATCCAGCAGAACACTTATTTTGGTATTTCAGCTTGGTTATATGGGCGTTACAATAGCTGTTCCTCAAAAGAAGCACTATATGCTCAAGTGAAATTACAGGTTAATAATTCTCATGCTTCACTTTGTAATTAACCAAGTCTTCCCTTTCTTTTCTCTCCTCCCTGCTCTCCCTTGTCCCCTTCAAACTTACACCTGAATATATTAATTAACTTGAGATCACCAGCAGCATCTAACATTGGAGTTAGAAAATTTCATTCTAGCTCGATTCGGTTGGTACCTCTCCCAATATTCAATATTGTGTGGAAACACAATGCCCTAACGCAACTGCCTCTGCTCAGGCAGGAGCCTTC
>NW_009712283.1:19433-37976 GCF_000703405.1 Apaloderma vittatum
CTCAGACACACTGTATGTCTGCACCTGGATCGCTTTTTTGGCTTGGACATCGATTACTGGATTTTTACCGCTGTTGGGTACTTCCTGAGCACAGAAAATACTTTGAGCAACGAGTAAATGGAATTACGCAACGCAGCAACTGGTTGAAAACAGAGTTAGAAATAAATGGAAGGAGAAGGGAAATTTATAAATAAAGGGAAGGCTAAAGAAAAAGACCCATTTGATTTGAGATAGGCCACAGCGTCCAACGCTAGCATCTGCATCAATACCCTGTGAACCATCTTCTCCTCTCCCTTCTTCACCGGTATCACTGCTGGCGGTGAATATAGCAAGAGCCTTGCCTCATTTGTCCCTTGTGAGAAGAAATGGACACGACAAATGACCCGATAATGATTGAGAAGGCTCGTCTAATTAGACAAGACAAGAGATGGATGTTCTTGGGTATTTCTTTAGTGAGGAAATCACAGAAGAGGAAAGTGAAAATGTAGACCAACACCTTCTAAAGCAATTGCCTAGCAGCCTGAAGGAGAGCTTAGGAAGCCAAGCTGAGAAGAGCGAGGGTGCAGCAACCTCACACCGAAGCCCTTCGACTTCTGAGCGCCCACAGGGCAAGCCCGCACAATTTGGAAAACCCACCCACTGCACAGAGCGCCGCAGAATTGCTAAGAATGAGCATAAGCACGTTCACAGCGCCAGCAGATTAAAGCCAGCATTACCTCATCTAAACCTCGTGTTTAACAAAATGTGATTTTATGATTTTTTAATGCAAACACATTTTCAAATGCCACAAGCAGAATTTCACTGCAGCACCCTAAACCCAGGCCCATGGGAACAACATGGTCAACCCAGGCCCATGGGAACAACATGGTCCAGGACAAGAGGTGACTGAGAAGAGCATTTAAGCACATCAGCTCTGCCTTGGGAAACTCAGGTGTTGGCACAAGACTTCTCACCTCTAGACACGTGCTTGCATGTGTGTTAAGCATCATGGAAATCCATATTCAGCCCAAATGGTACAACGTACAAAAAAAATCTTCTATAATAAAATGGAAGCAGAAAAAGTCATCAATAATTAAAACAGAGATACAGAACTACGGCCTGATCTGGAAACACACATCACAGACTGTAATGTTGATTTGGACACTAAAACCCAGTGCAGGTTATTTTTTTTTTTAGAAAGTTTTTATCCATTTAACCTCACTCCTACCACACTGCTGGCCCTATTTTCTGCTAGTGTTACTTCCTGGGTGAAGACACCAAGTCCATATTGAAACAGCAGGGTAACTATTCCGTTCACTATACATGTTCAGTGCCTTTTAGGCACCAGGAACATATTACAAATACAAATCTATTAGCATATATAAACATTCACCACTTTTCAGAAACATCTCGTTTATTATGAAACTTAAGCCTAGCTTAGACTGATGCTATTTGTTTAGTCCAATTATAGGAAATACGGGCAAGAAATAAGCAGTGAACATGTGCTCTCTGGGGAAAGTATTAACAGCAGCAAGATCATATCAAGAGTAACTTGGGAGGCACAAGGAGAGCAAATCAAATGAGGGATCATGCACTGAATCACCATCCTGGGATGTATTTAAAAGCCGTCTAGATATGGTGCTCAGGGACATGGTTTAGAAGTGGACCTGGTAGAGTCAATGGTTGGACTTGATGATCTTGAAGGTCTTTTCCAACCCTAATGATCCTATGGTTCTATGATCTGGAAGTCTCTTCTTCAGGCAACCTCCTCCCTTGCCATCAGTCTTTACCCGAGCCAAAGGCCAGGAGCTCGTCACCCGTTTCAGGCAGACTTCAAACGCAAGATTAGTGCCAAATGGACAATATGGAAAGGCAGCTCCTGGTTCAGAGCTCCAGGGAGCTGCTGCTTTCCCCAAAGGCAGGACACTGCGTGGAAGCACTATCTCCTGGCCTGCCCTGACATCCTACCTGGCAGCTTCATCTCAAAATGTAGAAAAACACCATCAAAGGCCACATGTCTCTGCACTACGGGTCCTCACTACAACATACCCGCACAAGTTAAAGAATACATTTCTAAGCAGTCCCTTTACCAAACCGAAACAGGACATCAAGGTCTGAAGATTGAACAAATGTAGCAAGTGACCCAGACAGGCTAAGCAGGAAATTTTTATTTACCAAGATTATTTCTTCCCCCACTTCTGCGAGTCTCACCTCTTGTTCTGATTAGTGTCTGGCACCAGAGGTTACGTGCATCCTTCACGGGCCTGGAAAGGGAGAAAGCGGCTTGCTCAACACAAACAGAACTATGACAATTTTGCAGCCCACATTTAAAATCCTTATTAAAAAAAATAAATAGTAGCCTGTTCTCTCCAAGAAAGGGAGGAGTGCCCTGCAGCCTAGCGTAAAGGAAGAGTGATTTTCTTTTTAGTTATGCTACTTTGGCAATCATTTAGCCCTTTGTTTCGAATAAAACAAAACCAAAACAATCCACAGAAGACATTTTGCAATTCCAAGCCCAAATTAGCAGGGCACTGATTTGCATGGAGCGGGCAGGGGCCAGCCTATGCTAGGTTGGAAAGAATACATTTTACAACATGCACCCAGTGAAATTCCATCCTTACAAAAGTCAGCAGAAAAATTCCCATTGACTACACCGAGGTCAGAACGTCAACCCGCTTCTCTTCCTCAACAAAAGGTGTATTGCATCAATTATTCTTCTACTGTTCTTTTTCAGTCTAAATTTACAGAAGACTTTCTACACCCAACTACGCAAACTTCCAGAGCCTGTTCATCTGCTAAGAGCCACCATATTTAACGATAGGAAATTCGCTAAAACAGCTGCCTCGGGCTTTGCTCCGCTTCAAGGAAGTCAACCAAAAATTGTGTGCCTCTTTCCCCCTTTTCGCCTCAGTCTAAAGCCATACAGCAGGACTGTTAATAACCATTTCTTCTCTCACGCACTCACCCCTCAACATGCTGGCTGCACAATCTTCTTTCAGCCTCTTTTTCTCCAGGGTAGTTGCAGGAATCAGACCATGTGTAATAGTTGCCAGTGTTCGCTGCCGGCATTCAACTAGGTAAGGATACAACTAGATCTGCTAGGTTCCTATACAGAAATAAATGCAACCTTGTTTTTAAAATATTTTGGACAGCTGGAAAGAAAGTACATTAAATGTCAAGGAATTCCTGTGACTCTGTAATGCTTATACCACAAGTATGGTATTTTTCAAGTAGCTACATCTTGTTTATAATGTTGTTGGAGACGGGCATACGTCAAATCCTTTTAACATACTCAATGCAACGTTTACTGCAACACAGATGTTTTTAAAATTATTTTGCAGACCTCTCTTCCCCGATCAGAATTGTATGCTCCGCTTTTACACAAGCAAATCAAACGAGAACTGAAGCCTGAAGAAGATTCACCAAAGCTCAAGCAGACGATAAAGGGAAAAACACTTCCCAAAGCTGTTCATCCATCTAACCTTGGCCTCTTTCTGCTTATTTGACCCAAACAGGTCAGGTTTTTGGTGCACAGCTCCACGGCTCAGGTGGTTTCAGTACTCCCTAAAGCCGGGGGGGCTGAGACAGCCCGCTGCGCAGGTTCCCCAGTTTAGGATCTGCGCTCAGCAGAAGCTGCAACACGCAAAGCTGGAATTTCTCCCAGCACCAGGCACGCACGGACTGTTGTGTCCAACGATATGACTTGTCTGTCCCTCTGCATCCGAAATTTCTGCTTGATTTCTTTTTTTTTTCCCCTCCCGGAGAAAAGAATGCCACAACACGGTTCCAATCAATACTTGACATAGTATCAGATTCCTTGCAATAAAAAAGCGCTGGCTTAACGTCTCGTACATGCTTTCTCCAAGAAGGCTATGGTAGCACGCCTTGCCTCAGCAAACCATCAATTTAAATGATTGGGGAAAAAACAACACATAATAAGTGACAGATTTTTCAAATCAGATAAAGATGGGAACCAGATTATCTGTCTGTGGGTGATAGATTGCAGCAATAATAAATTCACTTTAAGACACTGGATCAATTTTTAATCAAGCCAAGAATTATTATTGCAGAAAGATAAAATGACCCATGAGGAGATGCCTTAATTTTCCACCAATCAAATTATAGCCTTTCTAAATAAGATGTAATGAGATCCATGGAATATCCAGGTTACACAGCCTACCTAATTACCCATGTTCCCTGTCATGTTGTGATATAGTAGTGGTAAACTGACCTCTGAATTTACCAAGATGAAAAGGTAATTAGTTTTTCCACAGGGCTGTAGTGAAAACAACAGCAATGACACGTCACCTCCTTCCACCAAGTCACAATCTCAGAGGTGTTTGTTCTTAAAATATACAGGATATGACCTACTGGGTAATAAACCACAGTCATTAAGCGAAGCACGCATCTGACAGAAAAACAACCACTATCTCCAAGTTGAGAGCACAAGGGCTGAAGGTAAAGCAAATCAACCCGTATTCCACACAAAACTTTATCAGCATGTTACCACAGAGGGGCTCAGGAGATAGCAGAGTGTCTTCTAATTAAAGAAGTCACAGTGCCATATATAAAGGGAGCTTTCCTGAGCCACAGGCACCACAACCACAAATATAATTTTCTCTCCTATTGTCCTCAACCTCATCGGCACCTTTTTCCTGCAACTTGCAGCACGGAATCTTCAAGAAGCATTCCTGAACACGTCCTGGGAACCTGAAGGCACACCAAGGTCAAATTCAGAAACTATCATCGTCATCAAAAGATACTAATTTCTTCAGAGAGAAGATCCCAATTTTGTGTACACTCAACGAGACTAATAGCCCCTCCGTGCCAGTATTTGGAGTGAGGATTAAGAACCACGTTTGCAATGTCTGGGGCCTGATACCTTCACCAAATCTATGAGTGAGAATCGAGACTGAATGTTCTCTGGTCACCTCAGAAAGGAGGAAATCCCCAAGATGATTTGTCCCTGTCTGTGTGCCCTTTGGGCACCACTGCAGCTTAGAGATACAATGACAGACATAATTGGCTCATGCAAAGAAAGCCATCATAAAATTAATGAACTACAACAATTCATTCCATCTGCTGCTTCTTTCTTGCTAATTTATTAATAACAATTACACAAAAAATGGTATGGATTATAAATTTCAATTTCTCCTCTTTACTTGAAAATTTAGTCCAAGAGTCTTAAAAAATGATCTCATATTATACCGGATAGATTTATGGCTTATTACTAGTAATGTGGCAGTACCCAATTGACCATAAAAGCTAACTATTTAAAAGTAACTTAGATTACCCCTTCTGAGCAAACTGGATATTTGGTTTACATAGCTTGCACTGCTTTTACGACAAGTGCCCCACTCTGGTCACCAACCCATCATATTGCTCCGCTTGGGTCTTCTTCAGCCCGTCATAAACATCGCAGGGGGCATCAGCCTCATAAGCCTCAAGCTCAACTATCACTACACAACTTGTCCTGCAACGACAAAAATTAAGTGAACCACGTGGAAAAACCCTGCAAAGTCCCTAGTCAGGAGCTGGTCAGAGAGCGTTAGGACACACAGTAAAGTCTGGCTCCACTGTATCAGGGCAGAATTCCCATTTCTTTCAGCTTCCCCCCAGGTCTGATCTGCACACTGACAAGGGCAGGAATATAACAGATTGGCTAGTAAGTTTTTTAATTACTTTTCCAGTATGCCCCCTACTATTGATGCAGCTCTATTGACATAAAAAAACATGACTGTAGAAATGTCATCCCTTTTACTGCAAGGAAATAGCTGTATCAATACTACGTCACTCGTGCACCAACATAAAGATCCCGCACAGCAGGCAAATTCCGTGGCTTTTGTGGTACCAGGCATTAAAGCAGTCAGACTCAGAGTTACACATCCTAGATTGATTCACAAACACCATGGAAAGTTGCTTTTTTTCTTTAAATGGGATCACTGTGTATTACCTAACATGTGATGAGGTAATGCTAACATACTAAAAAAGTCCCTCAACACTTTTTCCAGTAGAGATTACAAATGCTACAGGGAGAACCTATTATCCAGAAGGAGCTCAACAGTATCAGAGGGCTATCTGCAAAGATAGTTTTCTTATTTAAATGTTTTGATCAAAACACATCAGTAAATTAAATGCAGAGTCTCTATGTTGATTAGAACAAAAGATACATTACATTAAGATTAAAGTCTTACTATTAAGTAAAATATCTTAGCACTAATTTCTAGTTCTGTAATATTTCCACCAATGCTATTATCTCCATTTAATTGGGACATAAATGTAAGTAAAGTTAATTTAAAAGGAAATTTCAAACAGTGTTCCCATTTGATTTTCCAGCAAATTAACACTTTAAAACCTCTAATGGGCATCTTCAAAAGAAAATGTTATTAACAAAATATGCGATAATTAACATAATTAAAACTCTCTAAAGTATACACTTTTTTAATGGCAATTGTTCTGCTAAAAATATGCAAGAGGAGTGAATCAAAAAAATCCCACTCTCCTCATAACGTAGACACGTGTTAGATAGCATAAGCATTGGACAACTCCTTGTGGATATCCACTAACCTAGAAATTGCTAGCATTAACTCAAAACAAGATTACTTCTTGTGGAACTGGATTAACTTTTACACATTCCCTTACCCCCAAAAGAAGCTCAGCAAATAGCTGCAAGAGCTCCGATATCTCAAATTATGCAGTTATTAATTTAAAGTAGGAGCATTTTCTCTGATCTTATCCCAAATGTATTCTAGTCCGCTCTTATTCCCTGTTTTCTAACACCTACCCTGGCACGCCAAAAATCACCCGAGTTACCTCACGCGTAAGATAGAAGTGGCAGAATAAAACAATTCTGACCCTGCTGCAGTGTGCGAATGAAAAGATTGTGTGATTTTCAAGTAACAACACCAAGCTGCACAACGAGAAAATATTTCGGTGATCCTCAGGCTTGGATAAAAGCATGATAAAGTTTAGCAACTTAATCTGAGCTGTTCAAATCCCTCGAGCCTGCCCAAAGAGTTCGGTATCTGGCAAGAAGTCCCGCGCTTGCTGCTTCCCATCCACCCACAATTACCTCATGGAATTTCAGACGGAATTACCTCTCGTAGCATTTCAGACAGGACGCAGCAATGTCCTTCCAGATGTTAAGCTCAACACCAGGTGCAGCAGCACCACTGATAACGGGGAATAAAGGCAGGTTTCTTCACATTTGGCTTCCTCCCGCACTTCTTGGGGTGGGGAGGAAAGAGGGAGGAAAACACACGAACCTACCCCGCTCATATTTGCCTGTTCTACGCTCGCAACAGAGAAAGACTCAGATATTTTTAATGAGCAGGACCAGTCAGACGAACACCAGAGCACCACAGGGGCCAGCTTCCCCCCGAGGGGCAGGGAGCGAGGCCATGAGGGGGATCCCATGGCTGAGGCCTCCCCAGCAAAGTCCCAGCCCCACCATACCTGAGCAAAGGGGTCCGGGGACGGCAGCTGGGGTCACCCGAGAGCTTGTAGCGCTGAGGCAAGTCCAAGGTCAGGCTGGGAGCACAAGTCAGGATCAGACCCACTGAGGGTAACCAGGCCCACGATCACCAGGGGTATCCAGAGCGACAAGATGGGCCCAAGCCCACCCTGGCAAGCAGGCCCACAGGCCAGGATAAAGAGCAAAAGTATCCAAATCCAAAGAGAGACATGGCTACGGCTGAGCTGGAGACCAACTGCTCCAACAAAGCACAGACGGAGACTTAAATAGGAGCTTAAAAAACACACCTGGGACAGGGGTGTGGTGGAGGCCCCAGGTGAAGCGGATCAGGGTAATTAAGGCCCACTAGCACACCCAGGGCCCCGGCAACCAAAATGCAATTTCTTCTGAGGCTACAGTGAGACTTGTCCCACAAAATAAGCATCTCCTTGGTCCCAGCAGACAAAGCCGCTTCCCTGCACCTCTACCTCAAGTCATTTCTGTGCTCTCATGCGGAGGTTTCTTGCATCCCCTCCATCACACTAGCATTCAAGCTGTACTGAGCTCCTGAGAAGAACAGGGCTCGGGTTGTGCGGCCTCAAAAGTGTGCTGAGTGCTCCGGTGCTGAGTGCCCCGGTGCTGGACAAGCCCTACGGGCAGCCACCAGGTGCAGAAGGCAACACTTGATTCCGTGAGGCTCTTTAAACGCACAGCTGAGAATCACAGAATGGTTGAGGTCGGTTCAAAATCACCCAGTTCCAACTCCCCGGCCAGGTGCAGGGACACCTCCCAGGGCGCTCAAAGCCCCGTCCAGCCTGGCCCTGGACACTCCCAGGGTGGTGGAGCACCCATAACTTCTCTGGGCAAGCTTAGATAACTCTGATGAGGGATCCCACTGAGGACATGCCAGGGTCCTGCTTGCGCTGAGCCTTTACTTCTGGGGAGGTGGGAATCATGAGGGGCTGAAGGAGCCCTCGCTATCAAACAGGGAAGGGACATGTGTGAGGGTTAACAAAACAAATTAAAAAACCCCACCACCTTGTTTCTCCAAAGAAAAAACATTTGTTTCAAGAGCAAGAACTGGCTGAGTATTTGGCTTATTTGCTATTTCACTAGAGCTTTGCCAGCCACAGCTAATAGGTATCACCACCCGAATCATGAACTGATTTACTAAATAACGACACTCTAGTAGTGTAAGCTTATAAGGCAAATATTTGCCACCATCTGCAGTAAATTCAAAGCATCTGCTGTAACTTTTTTTGATGAAAGTAAAGTAGCATACCCCACTGTAAATTCTTTTGATATTGTTATTACAATATTCTGCGATAAATAAAACAAATGCACAAACACAGCTCAGGCTAACAAAATAAATCAGCAAAGCTTAGCAACTCCTTTAATTATTATTAGAAGCACTTTGGTATTTTTCTTACCTGCCACCTTTCAGAAATATTTTACTTGCCATGGAAAGCAAAGCTTTTCCTACTCTTTGAATAGCTAAGAAATTTTTTTTTTCTTAAACAAAATCTCAGTTTTTCTTTTAACGTGGGATGGCATTTTTCAAAATAACTCAATCTCTGCTTTTCACTTCTCCCATTGCCTGGGTAGGTAGAAGCCAGAATGACGTGCTTTATAAAAATTCCAGCTCGAGGTATCAGTACTGTGTTTATCACCACGTTATCCAGGAAACTATTGCTCTTGCACTAAGCGTAAGAGTTTCTCTCTGTCCACCCACTGTTCGGCTGATGGTGGGAAAGCCAGCAAATCTTGCTTTTTTGCTCTGTGGATGGACAAACTCCCGGGCACTTTTATCTCTTGTGGAAGGGGTTCGGTTACAGCCAACTGGCCTTCATCCAGGTCCTGATCTTTCCCAGGCAAGGCAGAAAGCTGGAGACGGAGTCGGTTGCGTCTGGTACAAAGAAGAGCATGTTGCAGGGAGTTCCAGTTGCCACACAAATTCCACCAGATATTTAAAAAAGATGCTGAGCAAGATGACATGAGACAAAAAAAAATTATAAAGAGCACCGGAGCAGTGTCGGGAAGAGAAACAAAATCACTCATCACAACTCTTGAAGAGCTGTTTTTTTTCTGAAAGGAAAGGTAAGCACCATCTCGTAACCTTTTTGCAACTCTACAGTAAATAGGCAGCTTCAAAACCAGCAGCGTTAATGACAACAGGAGCTGACCTAGCCACAGGACCATAGATGTTAGCCAATATTCAAGAAAAGACCAGACCACTCATGACTACAAAAGTCATCATTTTTTATTATATCATTCCAGAAGCAGGGTTCAAGATACTTGCAATAACCAGGTAAAGCCCGACTTAGCTATTTATTTGCTTTTCAGGTTAAAAAGATACAAACACTAAACTATTTTCAGGGAGTGGGCTACATGGACATAGGAATTTCATCCTTAAAGACGGTATTAGAAGCCTTGAAGCAGATATAGGGCCCAGAAAGCACATCCTGCTCTTATTAAAGCTGTTTCAGGGACTAACCTTTTTTTCAGGGACTAGTAACCACCTTCTAGCTTCTGGACTGAACATATTATGTGTCTGTTCACCTTCCTTTGGGTGTTACTGCTGAAGTAGACTACACATAACATCCCTGGCAATCCAGAAAACACACCTGGTAGGTAACCACCTAGTTTAAATGCTTTCCTTAGGCTAAGCAAAGCGTACTCCCACAGGAGATAAACCCTGAGTATCCTAGGAACCTCCTCCAAATTCATCTTCTTGAACACAGTTGCTAGAAATAGCAGCACATGGGGGTATCTACAGAGGGTAGATACTCCTTTCTCTCATCTGAGAACACCATTTCCGGAGATACTTCACATTTTTCAATCTTCCCATAGCAAATACTGCATTCCAGTCTGCCTTCTGCTTACCTACTTCTACATTATGAGTTAACAACAGAAACCGGATATTTGTGAGTGCAACTTAAGATTTTTCCCTAGTACATTTAATTCCATTTCTTTCACTTACTTTCTCGTGGTGATCTTAATTTTCTCACAGGAGACTTAAGTCCTCCGTACTGCCAGCGCATCTCAGTTCTCCCTATCCATACAAGCACCCTCCAGTCTTCATGCCAGCATCACTAAGGAAAATTCTCTGACCAAATCCAGTGCCAAAACTTGCTCAGGAGACCTTCCTGAAGTACCTTGCTTTTTGCATGGCAGTTATCTCTTTTAGTATAACTCTTCTGTCTTTTGCCAGTTCTGACCCACGTTATGGTTCTAGTAGCTCCCTCCTTAACAATTTCAATTAAGAATTGCCTATGTAACACCATGGAGACCTCTCAATGTGCAATAGAGTAGATCTAATTAATTTCTTTTGTTTGAAAAATCAGTTATCCTATAAAGAGGAATTGATCCGAAGAGACTTACACGAAGTAGTTTTCATAAAGTTATTTTTCTCTCTTCCCAGTCTTCCTTCTTACCTAAATAGCCTTTCTTTGCTTATTACCGAGTTTCGAATTTGGGACATTTGTCAAACAGAAAAGCAAGTATATAGGTATTTGTATGTCCCAGCTCCTGCTCTTCTCAGCATTTAATTACGAGTTGCTCATCTTCAGCCACTTCGCTTAAGCCAACAGCCAATTTTTTGGGACAGCATGACACTACGAAATTCCTGGAGTCTACAACATGCTCCAGGCTACTACCTGGAAGCACAAGGTTCCCCCCATAGAAACAATTTGCCACTAGTCAGGATTTGAAGGGAGGCATTCGGGGTTGCCAGCAAGATTTACAGCTCAAACTACCATTGAGGGATGTCATTTAGTGGCTCGTATCAGGTCCATGATGCAAAACGTTCAGGTCCAGCCCACAACTGGTCTCATATGACTTTTGCACCACAGCCTTGCCGATAACGTTTCTTCACCTCCCAATGCTTGTTTCCCTTATTTTGCCCTCCCCTGTCACAGTCTGCCCTCAGATCACAACGACAACTGCAGACTGGAGACCTTCAGGACACAAAGCTTATGAGCACTTGTTAAATAACCAAGAATTCACTCTAATAAAATACAGTTGTATATTGTTCGTTATTTTTAGCATTTCACTATTATTTCCATTATTGTTTCATTAAAGCTTAGTTTTTCTTTCCTAACTCGTAAGTCTCTCTGCCTCATTCCCTTTTCCTTCCTGTTTAAGGGGAGAGGGGGTTAGAGAGTGTCTGCCCGCATTTAATGGCCGGCCCAGCCCTAACCCGCGACAAAGGAGTAGACTTTACAGCTCCGTAAAAGAAAGTTTTGGAAAAGCTTCCTAAACAGAAAGACAAACACTGAACTGTATTATTTTCTCTTCCAAATTTCATCTGTCTTTAAAGCTCGAACTTCTTCAAACTATTTTCACTACATTGTTAACTTCAGATATTTAACTACTTTGCATCGAAGTCCCCAGTATTTTCGTTCCGTAGCATCCCGCTCGGTGTGGCCCCAGAGTAAAGCATACATACACTCTCTTAGAAGCCAGAGATTTTACCATATTTAACAAGAAGCATCTCTGACAGTAATTGGAGTTTCGTATCAAGGTAAATAAACGGTAAGATCATAAGAACATACTCTAGTGGCCACATGCATCCTGCAAACACTAACATCAGAGAGCAAATTTAACATACGGTCTCAGCGGATATGAATTTTCTGTAAACAAACAATCTGAAGAAAGCCTCACTTTTGTCATCTGCTATTCCCACCGAAGAAAAATGAATATTCTGTTTCATACTTTTCCCACCAGGTGGCTTTGTTATTTACCACTAGTCGGTTTTCCCTCATCACGTGTGCAGTACTGTAATATCCTCAATGAAAACGGATTAACTTTCTTTTCTCAATAGTAGCATTCGATGCAAATTATCCAAATTATTTAATACGCTAGAAAGATGGTACTCGACATGGGTACATCGGAAGACCCACTGAAACAACAGCTCACGATACAAAGTGTGCCTCTCACTGCATCTATTCCCACAAGTACAGGGCACAGAGTGGACAAGGCCGGGGACAGTCACAGTGAGACACACCAGAGGCTCCATTCTTCCCAGGCACTGAGATGTGAGGAACCTTGGGTGAGTCCCTTACTCCTTCTGTACACCAGCTACCCCTATATAATACGGAGATAACAGTACTTCCTCCCTTCAAACAAAGTGCTGGAGGCACAAAAATTCCTAGACTGAGAGGTGTAAAATCTCTTGATGATGAGGTAAGTGCCTTGAGCAAAGAATGGCTGGATAACTCAGCCTGCAGCCTGAGCACTGTGTTTAAAGAGTTAAGTTCAGAGCAGAGAAGGCAAAGAAAGGCACGAAGGGCTCCCTTCTACACACCTAGAAACCAGGAGCTTCAGCAGATCCAGGGCTGGCCTCTAAAGGCTGAAGCTGTGCTAAGGTGTCTGCTAAAGAGAAAGAAATACTTACTCTGACCTGGAAAAAAAGAAAGGCAAATGCAGTGGCTTTGAAATAAAAGTGCAAAAAGAAAGAATAGGCTCAGGAGGGTTTATAAATCCTCTTAGGCAGCCTCTCAATATTCCGTTTCGTGTAACGTTCGAGCAGGGCTTTAGCGAATGATAATTTCAGGGAGGATGGTCAGGCGCTATGCCGATAGCCATTCCTGCCGTCATCCTGATTAGAACGGCAGTCAAGTTTGATGGGGTTAACTCATCAGGTCCAAACAAACCTCAGTAGGAATATAGCTCATTGTAGCACCCTACTTAGGAACAGCCTTAGTTCGCTTTAAGCTTATTCAGCTACAACTTTGCTGGATACCCAAGAAAACAAAGTAAAATAGATTTATAGCGACACTAAGAAAGGAGCTAGGTTTGAGTCAGGGTGCAAGATTCAAGTGACTCTTCTAGTCAAGATGAAACTTCTACAAATTTTATTTTAAAGACACTACTGCTATCAAATATTCTAGTGCAAGCCAAGGAAGTGAAACGTTTTGGAAGGATTGAACAAGCAGGTCAAAACCTAGTACTGGGGACAGCCCCGTCGTACAGCTCTGAGCATCAGGGTCAAAAGCACTTCTTCACGGAAGAGGACAATTGTGACGACGAAGCCGGAATTGTTCAAGCTGCTCCATCTTGTTGTAGGGGGCTGACACGATCCCCAGGCAGCTGTCAGGAATGAAACCGGGCAAAGACAGATCACAGCTACATTTGCCACCTACCTTCCTCAGACCCTTAACGCTGCCTGCCTAACCCCAAGCCTCCTCTGCAGCAGCACCGCTGACTTGCAGCAAACCAGCCCTTGGTCATAAAATTCCAACAGCTTCCAGCTGAGGGATACACTTTCCTTCCAGCTACACAGAACAGCCTACAGTAGTTGCGTTATCATTTCCTTACCATAGTCGCAAAGCCCAGTCAGCCTTTTCACAGCCGTGCCACAAAGAGAGCAGACACTCCTGTGTGACCAGACGCGACACCACCCCTGGCCGTATTTCCCCCTTGAGACACCCGCCACAGAAGAACTTGCAGACCGATCGCCAGCCCTTGTAGCCTCCAGGTATTCCCAGCAGGGCAGGCATTTCTATTTATTAACTCAACATTTAAGAGGTGCGTGACGGAGTAATCAAATCATTTGAAATGCTAGAGTCCTGCCAAGTTGTCCGTGCTGTGCTGTACCCTACCATAACAGTTATATCTCCAAGTTGCTACCATCTGCAGTTGATTAAGCAAAAAGGGAGGTGAGACTTGCACTTCTCTGCTCAGCTGTATCACTTTTGTTGACTCACCTCTCTCACAGACTCAAAAAATATTCAGGGTTGGAAGGGACCTCGAAAATCATCTAAGTCCAACCCCCCTGCAAAGCAGGAGCACTGAGAATAGGTACAGGAACATCTCCAGGTGGGTTCTGAACATCTCCAGAGAAGGAGACTCCACAGCCTCTCTGGGCAGCCTGTGCCAAGGCGAGAGGCTCTGAGGCTGGAAAATCAAAAAAAATAAAATTAAAAACTCCTTACAACCCTAATAGGAAGCTGGAGTTTATCCAAAGTGAAAAATAAGAATTGGGAATTTCTAAGTTCCTTTTGCAAACGTCCTAAGAAGCTGATAAACACCTCTGTTCAGCTGGCCTGACACTTACCTTTGAGGTTGTATTTCCATTGCTACTGGTGATGTCCAAGGGCTTTCCATATAACACCGCCAGACAAGCCACTGGTGAACATCTCTGCATCCTGGGCTGTGACAGGAGCGCACCACACGCACATTTCAGAAAGCAGAGCATGCATCAGCCTCCCCATAAAGCTCTGTCAGAACATCTAACAATGACATGCTGGAAATCCTAAGCAACACACCTGTTCTACCAGATCAAAGCCATGTGTCCACAGATACTGCAAATGTAGTTTCTGAAGCTCTTTTCTACCATGAGTGTTTCAAACCAAAAATATTTCAGGCTAACAGGACGTTTGGAAGTCATGTTTTCATCGCCCCTGTAGTTTAAGACACAAAATATTCACCTTAGACTGCAATGATTTGAAAAACCCTAAATCTACAATGAACATCATCTTTGAATTTCTTGGCACAGAAGGAAGAACAGGCTTTCCACTCCTGCTCCATGACCCACAGGTTAATGGACTAATACAGTCAAACAATAGGTTCTAACAAGAGTCTCAATACAATTAAAATCATAAAACTAATTATGATCTGTTTCACATTAAGCCACTAATGAAAATAAAACATTACACATTTTTCACCATTTGTTTAAGCACATTTAAGACTTCAGCCATGTAAAAGTGTGATTTTACATGTGTGCACTTGTATGCAGACAGACAAGTCCATGTAAAGAGACCCATTTCAAGCCACTAAAATCTTGTGCTAATGGATTTCGCTCACTCATATCAAGGAATTATACTAATTTCTACACCAAGAGGATTACTTCAGAAGCAGCTTAATACAGGTATCTAACAGAGGAAAATACCTGCTGAAAAAGACTATAGTACTACAGAGGGGAAAAAAACCCCAACCCACAGGTGTGCTTTGTGAGTCAGTTCAATTTCTGGAAAAAAACCACGAAAGAGAGGTCAAGAGATCCTCAGTGTCACAGTGCATTAACTCCAGCCAGAGGGGTATAAGAGGAGGAAAAAGACTGAGTAAGTAAATGACACATTACTGAGAAATGCTGTTTGCTCCCCATCTCAGCAGACTTCAGTAGGGTCAGCAACACGACTGTGTGCAGTTGGTCATTTCCAGCTAGGCCTCCTACTTTGTTTTGGGAATAAGCTTTAGCTAAAGTGTGGGAAATCGGTCGTGATGCCTCCCACAGATCCTTCCGTGAGTCTTATTTTAACTCCAAAATGAAATGGTGTGAGGAATTTTCCCTGTGACGAGACACATTCCAGTCTGTTTTGCTGTGAAAACATTTCTCCAACATCTAACACAGCAAAAATTCATCAGCTGTTATGTGAAACAGTAGGATCGGAAAGGACAAGTTTGGCAAGTGGGAAGTAAACCAGGTTTCAGATGGAATTTATATTTAGGAAGACACCTACTGTTGATATGAGACCAACAAACGAAATAAAGCACTGGTCTTCATTACTCCACCCATTCATTGTCACATCCTTTCCTGTCAAGAGTCTACCCCCACGCAAGAAGAGCAGGTGACCCACAAACACCACGGCCAGTTCGGGATTAGAGAAGTTGCAAGGCAGGTCCAACACAGAAGTACCTGTTCCAAAGGCTTATTCCCCATGTGTTGCAAGGTCTAGTTGAGAGGTGGTGTCCCTGCCCAAAACAGGGAGGTTGGACTAGATGATCTCTAAGGTCCCTTCCAGCCTAGGCCATTCGATGATTCGATGATTCGATTCAATTACCTGCACCTCACATTTGAAATGACCCTCAGTAATTGACGTTAATGATTCGTACGACAGTAAGATGGAGGGATTAGCTGGAGAGCCACAGGGCCTGACATCCATTGTAAAGAAAAAAAAAAGCGTTTGCAATTTAAGTAAGAGAGGAGGAGAAAAGGATTTACCTTCACGCTGCAGATGGAGCAGCACGCCACAGCCAGAACGAAGTGACTTGTTGATGAGGAACTGAACATAGATTTCCGACATCTTAGTCCATTCTCTGAACCATAACTGATCATTTCCCACACCCCCTTGGAAGACTTTCACTACTAAGTTCCTCTGAGGTTGCTGCACTTTGGCCCCATCCCACACAGCCGCTCTCCGAAGCACTCTGCGGACAGATCTCTGTTACCCTGTCAAACAAACAGGGCCCTAACGTCCAGCTCCTTTCTGCTCCGCGCACCCATGCTGACAGCCCTGATGTCCTATTAGCAGAGAAACGCCCTTTCACAACCTCACGGACGCCGAACAGCTGTCCTGCCAGGGAACATCTGGACCTCGCGGGTCAGACACGCTTGTTTGGAACGGCTGCAAAAGCCACGTGCCTCTTCGCTTTACCAAGAGACTCAGGCAAAGCAATCCACACCCATTCATATTCCTGTGCCTTTTCAGGCGTAGGACAGTCATCTGAGTACTTCTAGAACCTTCTTCCCTTACATGTGTTGTCTGTCCCCAGCTCCCTCTCCAGCCAGTTCCCTTCTTGCTTAGCCCGTCTCACTGTTACACCAAACCTGGTACCCACGCGTACCCCTCCCTCCCGCTCGCAACCTCTTCATCTCTGCAAGTGCCTCCGAGATCCCTTCCGCTTCTCCCACAACCTCTGAAGCTTAAAATGCATCATCAGCACTGCACATCTTTGCCTCAAAACACCTTCTCTGCCAGTAGACTCAGCTGGATTGATTTCCCTCGCCTTCAGCTCTCCCACCCTCCACACGGGATCCCTCTTGAACGAAAGCCAGAAGCCCTGCTCGGGGAGCTGCGTTAGCCACACGCTCTCAGGCCGGTGCATTTTGCTCAAAGTGCAATATTCAGCCACGCACTGAGACTTCAGAGTCACAGTCAGAATTAATAGGGTACACAGGGACACCTTCTCCCTTCTCACCTTTGATTATCATGGCTATATTACGTGTGTTTATGCTATTTTCTTGATGCCGACCGAGATATACGCAGTCTAATAATACTGCAGTATATTATTTTTCACTATTTGTTTTCATGCTGGAAAAATGCCATAAAAACGGTGAAGAAAATTGAGAAGTGATTCTTTCAGCTGGTGTAAATCTAGACACCATCATTGATTTTGGTGGATTTACGCCATTTTCAACAAAACGAAGACGTAACCTTTAAAATATCAATTCGGATGTTTTGCATACCTTCCATATTTCTAATAAATTATTTAACATGATTTTCATTTCATTAAAACTTGAGCAACAGAATATTTTTATATGGAAGGATATTAATGGGGATCCTGGACAAGTTTCTTTGCATCTGACACCGGCGCAATACTTGGAAATTAGCGTGGAAAAATAGTACGGTCACGTTCAAATATCCTACCGACCAAACTTAGCTTTACCCCAAAAAACGGGCAGATGATGCCACATGCTAAAGATTTCACCCTATCTTTATTAAATTACTATGTGTTGATTCCTTGCCTCGCTTTTCAAATGCAAGGTGACAAAGATCACTGCAATCTACATTTAATGAAACACCGCATCTCCTGTGTATTCTCATTGATCGTATCTTTTCTTATCATTTTTAAGATAATATTGTGCTTTTGAAACGACAGAGGCTCCTTTCCTTGAAGAAACTCTTGCTGTCTGCCCGTGATCTTCTTGTCATATGCTTTGAGAGTCCGCTCCATTTGTAATTAGAGTCAAACTATCAGGGATGTCTTGAACCACCAAATAACTGTCCAGGAGCAAAGTTTGGTCACCACAATGCACTTTGCACTGCTTTCCTTCTAAGTGTCACACTGAGGGGATTGCGGTTTTGCTGGAGATTCGCTGAGAACAATAAGGGAAAAATTAATAAAGTGAATGATTTCTTTTTAATAAAGAAAAGGGTGAGGAGGTGAGGGAATTACTGAAAGAATAATCTTCGTGAGAACCTGACAAAAACTGGACAGAATTGCAGTCAGGCTGAACCACGCCAGGCAGCCCTCCTGAGCAGTGCAAGCACATTTATTGCAATCAGGTTTTCCAAATACTGACCACAGGATCTCAACTCAAGCCAGGCTTTTGCCCAAGTCCTCTTCTGAACAGGGACAGCCCTCGGATGTCCTGAAGCCTTCCTCTT
>NW_009712284.1:0-637 GCF_000703405.1 Apaloderma vittatum
CTGGCAAGGGCATCAGCCACACTCCTGAAGCCACAGAAGACAATGGTAGGGATTGCGTGAAAGAACTTCCCATTGTAAGCGAAGATCAGGTTCGTGACCATCTGATGAACCTGAAAGTGTACACGTCCATGGGACCCGATGGGATACGCCTACGGGTACTGAGGAAACAGGCGGATGAGGTTGCTAAACTGCTCTCTGTTATATTCCAAAAGTCATGGCAGTCCGGTGAAGTCCCCACTGACTGGAAAAGGGGAAACATAATCCCCATTTTCAAAACGGGAAAGAATGATGAACTGAGGAACTATAGGCCAGTCAGTCTTACGTCCATGCTTGGTAAGATTATGGAGCAGATCCTCCTGGAGGCAATGCTGAGGCAGAAGAGTAATGAAGAGGTGATTGGGTACAGTCAACACGGCTTCACGCAATATCACTTACAATAAGAAAAACATTTAAAATGGAAATTAATGCTTGAAAAATACAAAGTTTTGTTGTAAAAAGCTGCACCTGAGCAAAGTCTTTGACACTGTCCCACATGATATCCTGTTCTCCAAGCTGATAAAATATGGATTTGATGGATGAACAATTCAGTGAATATAGAACTGGCTCGATGGTTGCACCCAAAGAGTGGCTGTCAGAG
>NW_009712285.1:0-17500 GCF_000703405.1 Apaloderma vittatum
GAATGCTGTCCCTTTAATTGAACAGGCTAGGTAATTAAATGGCACTTTTCCAATAGGACGTGCTAGGTAAATCTAATAGTTGGTTATTTAATATCACTTTGAAGTCTGCCCACTCAAGCACAATGACAGCGCAGGAGCATGTGAACTATTAGCTAGGAGAAAAAAAAAAGCTCAGGATCTCAAAAATTAATTAAATCGCATGCAATTTAGGGGGAACGTTTATCTTGATTTGTCATAACAGAATTAATTCAAGGCCTCCAATTCACTTGGGGGCAGATCTGTTACTCTGAATTAACCAAGCGTAATTTGGCTTTTTTTTTTTTTTTCCTTCCCCTTCTCTAATGCAGCACTTGCCATTATGCACAGCCCCCGTTTTAAGTATCAATAGCTTCTGGTGCTTTTAAGGTGCTTGGGCTCTAGTTATGCTCAAGTACCTTTAATGGACTTGGCTCCCGGCGTCATTTCTGTGTTGCCATTCTTTGTTACATTTAATATAGCTGGTGCAGAATTTAGATTAAATATAGAGAAGGTACAGAAACACCAATCGCGTTTGGATCTGTAGATCTGGATGTGCGTTTCTCTTTGCTAGGCCTTGGATTTGTGGTACAAGTGTGCACTGTTTTGCGCAAGAGTCGGAACACTTAAACCTGTCTCCACGATTTTGGAAACAACTAGAACCTTATTTTGTTAGTAAAGTTGCTACAGACGCATTTCTGCTGATGCTGAATTTTGAGTAGCAAGACAGGAAACTGGGCTGAAAAGATTTCTTGCAGCCTTCATTCCCACTTTTATGAAAGTTCAGAGGGAAGAAAAAAAAAGAAAAAAGTCAAAGCTGGAAAAAAAACAGGAGGGTTTGTGTGTTTGGGGGTATAGGGAGTGCTGTGTTGGAACCACAGAGCAGTTAATTTAAGGTGGCTCTGGAAAATGCTGCTAAGTGTCGAAGAGCTGCTTTGTCCGTATAGGTTCCCTCTTGATGTTTTTGATTGATTGCATTGCCCAAATGTTGAAATATTAATGACCTTCTTGGACTGAGGACCCAAAGAGGAAACTGAAACCAATTCTGTCATCACAATTAAAGAGTCCCCTGGCTTTAATTAGTCTGACCTGGGGTATCTCTACCCATTGCTGCAGTTAAAGAGAAAAGAGCCCATTAAAGTCCAGTCTGAGACCGATAGCTACTTAATTGAGCACCTAAAGCCTCAAGCCTTTTAAATCAAATACTGTCCTGGACGGTCCCCCTGGTTAGATAATTAGCTCTCCAGCCTCTCGGAACCCATGTGAAACAACTTTTTCAGTAAAGAATAGTTGCTGTGGAAGACTTCCTTTACTGGTAAGGAGGAATAACATTTTTTTAAAAAGATAAAACCTTTTTTTCCTGTTAATGGCTTTACAGAACAAAACCATTCATAACAGTAGAGAAGAAAAAAATAAGCTTAATTTTCCTGGTAAATAATACCAAGAAGCAGAAAGGTGTTCTGACTTTGCAAGTAATTTTTAGGAATTTTAGCAGAAGACTCAGCTGAAGTGACTTCCCAAAACTGAATTGTTCTGGCAACATGCTTAGGGAGAACCTAGAATGTGTAGAAAGCATTTGGATTACTTTGACTCTGTTTATTAGAATCCACAGACATTCAAGGTGTAAGACCACTTCTAGTGGGAGCGAATTGTATAACAAATGAATGCTTAATGAAGACAAGTAGTGCAGGGAGATCAGTATTCCGAAAGCTGTGCTTTTGGCTGGGCGGTACAGTTGTCTAGGGGGTTGTGAGACATTGCTTGCCGGGTTCGGATCCTTCCAGACAAGTAATGCTGCCTGCAGTTCATCTTTGCCTTTCTTCCTCCACCCTACCCAGCAATGCCCTCGTCGCCACCCCCTTACCCTGCATTTTTGGGTCTTTGCTCTAGCAATGTAAGAGTGCCTTACTGCCTCCTCTCTCAGTGCTTCCCGTGCACCTTTTCATGCCAGCGTTGTTACTAGTAACAATAGAGGAAGAAAAATGCATATGGTAAAGCTTTGGAAGTAACCTCAATACATCATGTAACTACTTGGAACTCATCCTGATTTAGAAGGTGCCCTGATAATGGACCCTTAGTTTCCAGACAGTTTAGTCCCGTTGGCTGGAGGTCCTGACAATGTATTAGTTCAGCTTTCCCTTTGTAACTGCTGTGATTCTGCAAGAACGTGTCAATGTGTCGTGGATCTCAGACTAATTAGTTTTGAAATGGAGTTTTGATTGAACTCTTCAAATCGATGCTGCTGCAAAATTTGTTTCTCAGCTTCCTATTAAAAGCCATCTTAAGGGGCAGTTTTACTACTCTCTCTGTCGTTCAGTCGATACATTTAATAACAACTTACAGGCTATTTTCAATAAAGTGGCGACAGCAAATTAGTAGTTTGAACATGACAAGCCTCCTCTGCAAGCTGAGATTCTGAAAATTCAAAGCAATTATTTTTATACAGAGGCACACTACAATCATTCAGATTACGGGTATTCTGTTGTAATGCATCTCCTAGGTTGACACAAACAGAATTTTATGACTTAATTTGAACAGGAAGGAGATGCAAATATTAATATTTATTATGACACCAATACGCTAATTTGTAAATCCTATTACTATGTTTTACATTGCACAGAAAAGTGGGTCTGTGACCCTGCCAGCTAGTTCAGTTTCCTTTTTTACTGCAGAATGATTGTGGTAGTCTTTATAAATATTTGTGTATATTAGAGGGACACGCAAAAGCAAATAAAGGTTTTCTAATTCTAGCTAACGCAGCCTGTAAAAGTAGAACTCGATAATCATTATTGTATTATATTTTGAATCGATGCATTGTGCCTTTAAATGGATCTGAAGAATTATGTATATATTTTTCTTCACCACTCTTCTGCCTATTTCCCCCCGCTCCCCCCACTGCGTGTGCCCCCCCCAATGGCAGATGTTGTGGTCTCATTTGATTGCATAGGAAAACTGCAGTGATACAGCAAACACCCAGAGAGATATGATGACAAATGGGTCCAGATCCCGGTAAATTACTTTCTGCTCAAATCGAAATTTCATTCAGTTTGTTGCTAGCAGAGATGAAGTAATCTAAATTGTGGACTCAGGAGCAGATAGAGGGAAGTTGGAGCAAGCATTTCATTATCAAGAGAGAGAGAAGGTTAGGATGAAAGAGATGAGCAGAGGCAAATCTAAAGTGTTGACACCATGATTGAAAAGGTTAACCCATACACATTATATATCAACCTGGATAGCAGAGAGTTTCTAATGGAAACTCTGCGCTGATGGAGGTTTACTGGAGTTTCAATACACTGAGCATGATGTCTTCTTAGATATACAATCGAATCCTCTTAACCCTTTTGATGACTCATATCTCAAGATATGATTAAAGTACAAAAGAGTTCTTCATATAATTTCAAGGACACAATGCATTTAAACTCCAGTCATGAATTGTATCTTTTTTTTATGATGAACCCAGTAATCTGATAAAATGTGTGTAGTACAGAATTGTTTGTGTTTCTAGAGGTGTAAGTCAATATTTCTGATTAAATCCTGTGTAACCACATCCAAGGTAGGGTGAAGCTACCAATTGTTACACAAAAATACACTATTTCGTATTATGACACGTAAGCAAGTTGGAAGATGGGAGTCAGAAGTCTAAAATAGTTGTGTAATAAACCATTGCAGTGATGTGCAAAAATGCTTAAAGCCTCTTGTGTATTAAATTATTCATGATCATCACCTCTCTTTCAGGTTATTTGGAAATAGTGGTGCTTGCAGTGCCTGTGGACAGTCCATTCATGCTAGTGAGCTGGTCATGAGGGCACAGGGCAACGTCTATCATCTTAAGGTGAGGGGTGTTTTTTTTTCTATTATTTCTTTTTTCAGTAGCTGATTAGTACTGCTGTGCTTCTTTAGTATAAAATCTGCATCTGCTTATGAATGAAATGCAAAGCAATAACTAGAAATACGGGTATATATTGTAAAGCTTCCCTTAGTGTGTAGCTTTGTTACCTCGTAATCGGTAAAACTATACTTGAGTTATGTACTGTGTAGTCCCAACAGGTAAGACTAATGCCATATTTGGAGATACTAGAAACCGAGCAGCTCTGTATCTCAACTGTACTTGCAGTCTCTGAAGTGTAATTTTCAAACTGCAGCATACTTAATTTGTGCTGTAGTTTCACTTGCTGTATCTCTCCTTTTGCAGTGTTTTACATGCTCTACCTGCCGGAATCGCCTGGTCCCTGGAGATCGGTTTCACTACATCAATGGCAGTTTATTTTGTGAACATGATAGACCTACAGCTCTCATCAATGGCCATTTGAATTCACTTCAGAGTAATCCACTACTGCCAGACCAGAAGGTGAATACTCAGCAATTACTAATAAGCTTTATTAGAGCTAAATGAAGATCAATTTATTTTCATTCTAATAGTGGACATTTCCCACCCCTGCAAGGAGACCTTTAAGTAACTGAACTTACCTTAAATAACTTAGGTATGGGGTATGGGGAGAAAATACTAATTTTTTAAAATATCACATATAGGGTGAGCCAGTTTATTTTGGTTTGGGCATGTGCATCTGTACAGCTGTTGAACTCTTTATTTACAAAGTGAAATGGAGAGCACATGTTAATATAAACTCTTGAGAAAGAGAAGTATTTTATTTTATAACCTTGAAATTAAGGGCTACAAGAGAGAAGGTTTCTGTGGGAGGAAAATTAGATCTTAATATGGAAATAAATGTCTTGTGAAGAGAAGGTTCCTGAACTAAACTGATGTATTTCACTTTAATATTAAGGTTTTAGTTGAGGAAGCATGCTGGGGTACTCTTTAAGAAGTATTTTCTTGTCTGTTTGTATGTCATAACTCAGATTTAAAACCCAAAGTGTTCTTCTCTTATCGCTCCATAACACTAATAGCTCAACTAGAGATTATATATCTCTGTGGCTGATGTCTCTTGGTTTCGAGCTAAATGAGTAAATAATGACTGTACAAATCATATAGAGAAGAAAAAAAAATTGATCAACAGTTGTCCTGTAACTCTGAAACTAGATAGTTTTAGATCTATTTTAATCTCCTTAATAAGTCCTAAAGCTATGGAAGTGAATGCATTTTGATAACTGCTGTGCCTAATTTGTAACAATTACTGTCAACCTTGAGTTAAGAGACTGTTCATTCCACCCTGGTCCAGAAAAGAGTGAATGTATGACTCTTGCACATAATTTTATTCACATCATATTTCATACTGATTATGTATTGATGACATTGATTCATTTACTCTTTACAGCGCCACTTGCATGGATATTAAATCTTATTGACCACAGATGAATTTTAATTTCAGATTGGTGATAGATTTTTCCATCAGCTCTGATAGTATATTTGACTTTTTCATCATTAACCCAGGCAATCACACAGCACTGAGTTATTGCAATGAAACAAAAAGTGCACACTTCAGTTGGTAATTCTTTATAGATTTACAATAGGAACTTCATTAATGTCTGTAAGGATCACAAGAAATAACATTTATCTGCAAATAGGAATTTGGAAGATTAAAAAAATCTGGGATGAATGCTAGGCTGATCTATTCTGTAGTGAACAGAACATGTTTTAGTGCTTTTAGTTAGCAGAGAAGTATGCCCAAGAAAACACAAACTGGTTTTTAATTTTCATGATTTTTTTTTTGTTGTGTTGCTACATTTCAATATCTGTGTTTGCTTTTTTATTCTGTGCATAAACTTACCGATTAATTTTAAGTATTCTTTCAAGTCTTATACAGTGAGTGTAATTACATCAAAATAAAACATGGACCTTTCTTATTTACTTAATTTGTCAATCGAGGTGATGAGAGAGTCGAGTACAGGAGTCCCATATCGTTAGGCAGAACAAAGATAATTAAGATTGGAGGAGAATGTGCAGGCTCTTCTCAAGGAAGTACAAATACAGTTAAAGATTCATAGATTTACACTGTTGTGAATTTTAATGAAACAAATCCGTAATATGGACTAGCTGACAGTGAATCTGTTAAATGAGTATTTGTAGGTATCCCATTTCAAAATATAGGTAAAACCATTTATCTTTATATGCTGCAGTAAAAGGTTTGCCATTCTGAGGGAGTGGTTTATCCACTTGTCTTCTGCAAATGTAAAGTTTAATGTAACTTCAAATAGGTGTCTAAATTGTCATTTAGTTTTATCAGTTTCTTACTATGCCTTAGCAAAACATAAAAATGATTTAGTTGCAATAAAAACAGTAGACGTGAGGAACACAGAACACGGAAAAGAGAAGTGAAATTGGACTGGGCTTGCAGAGCTCCCGACTGTAGACACCTGGTAGGAGCTCAGTGCAGAGAAAATAGCAAGACCAGGATTTTATTAGTTCCTGTCACCAACTATTAACCGCAGTGCCACAGTCAGTGACAAGGCAGATGAAGAGGTATTAGGGAAAAGATCAAGGGGAGAAATTATAGTTTGGATGTTGTGGTTTTTTGATATTGTTTCTGTTTGGTTTTTTTTTTTTTGTAATAATACAATCTCTAGAAAATTATGTAAGTTCTCCTACTAGCTTTCAATGGGGAATTACAGAGCACCCAAAGCCCAGAAAACTAAAATGTAGTTGAGGAGACAAGTTGATTGTTCATGGATTTGTCAAGTTCCTGGAGTTTTGGAAGCTACAGGGACGGGCACCAAAAGAGACGTGTTTTGTGTGTTGGCCTTTTAACAGTCTAAATACACTCACATCGCACATTTTCCAGAAAGCTGTGGTTTAGGGTCACTAATTGAGAATGTTCTTCCACTGTGACAGAGTTTGCTATAACAGATACTTTTTACTAAATATTAAAGATCAATCAGTCTCCAGATTATTCTGCCACTAGAGATTATAGATATGGCAGAATATTCACAGTGGTTTTTTTATTAAACTGAAAAGATCAAGACATGCTCCCAGTATTAAACCACATTTTTGTTGCGTATGTGAAGGTGGTGTTTATGAACTCACTATTGTTTTAATGTAGTTTACAGGTTAGTATCTGTTGGTGGTTGGTGCAGGCAGAAAGGGTTGTGTGAGCTAACTTTGTTTAAAAACTTTTCTTTTTAAGAAGGCAAATGGAGTGACATTGACTATTCTGCCTTTTGCCTCCCTGAGGCAATTCACACATGTAAACTCAACTTCGCATCGCTTGCTATGTAGTCTGAAAAAGAAACAAACCGTTTTTATTTCTAAACTTGGTACTGCTTGCCTGCAAACTTAGTTTGTGATGTCCTGTGTGCCATTTCATTTGAAGGGACTGTATTGTCAAGAATTCTCTATGTTTTTTTGGTAGTGATAGTATACCTGTAGTGCTTCTTGTTTGCAGCAGTATTACTACCTACTAAAAGTGTAAATTTTCCAGCAGTTGGCAATATTTGTAGAAAACGCTTGTCTTCAGCTTCTATGCTTTTAAATAAAGTATGAGTTAGATTACACCTCTCAGAAAAGATCTTAAAAATCTTCTAGTTTACATATCACTCAACAGTTCCCTTGTAGTTACATAATTGGTGTTGTCTGTGTCCATAGTAGAAGTTATTTGATGCTCATTTATTAAATATGCTTGCTGGCTGCTCCCTAATCTTTGTTCTGGACAGACAAATTACCTTTCTCATACTGAGCTTCAGCTCTGGGGAATTAAACCTCCAAGCCTCTACTACTTTAATTAGCTTGAAAGTGGGGGCTTGCAGTTACTAATAGACCTCAGGCTTTTAGTAACTTAGAGAAAGGGTGAAAAAAGAACTTACTGGGAAGCGCAAAATGTCATTTAAAAACCATAAAGATCTAATATATATTATTTCATTTTGGTAATTGCAAACAGATTGTATTTGAAGACTATGGATGATCATATCTATTTTATCCACGAAAGTTTAGATTTTTATTGAATTAAACACTTTTAATTATCACAATTCATTAACACCAGTGTGAAAGCACATGTTTGACTTCGTATATTAAAATGTTTATGTAACATTAAGTAACACACCAGATGAGGAATTTTAAATGCGGGGGGTGGAAATCCTGAAATATCTATATTTAGCTGTTGTGCAATGCAGCATATTAACCAAAGTTGCCTTGGGAGGATATTGGCTGTATTTCTTATTTGCGTTACACACTGTTTCTTCCAATTATAAGATCGTATTGCTAGCTTCTTCAAAGGCATGGCATAATGTTTCTTCCCTTTTAGAAGGGGGCCAGAAAAGCTACCTTATTCACTGCACGATTTGTTACCAGATAGTACACTTGTTTATTGTTGCCATCTCTTCTTTTGGTTTTGGGGTTTTATTGTGTTTTTCTTTTTTCCAGTCTGCTCTTTTTATTGGTGAAACTGCGGAAAATGTTTGCTTTTTGCTATTTGAAGTTGAAACATTAGCAGTATGAATGGATAGTGTAGAGAGCCTTAATCAAGTCACAGTTGGGAAGTAATCTAATGAAAAAGAGATTAGTGAATAAAGAAAAGACAAAAGCAGTCATGTTGTAGTTTCCTATCTCAAATTTAGTATTCTAGCTAAGATACCCATTTTTATTTCTTACAGGTCTGCTAAAAGGTCAAAGTAATGCAGAATGCGTGCCTTCATCTCAAATTTTGTTCATCACAGATGGATCCCATGTCTCCAAGTAGACAAGTCACCTTTGTAGCTAGCATCAATGCCAGCTCCATACCATTGCACCTTCTTTATTCTTGATTGCCCTTCCCACATTTATTGGTGTATTAAAATGACTGAATATGAACATTAAGGACTCCATGAACCTGGGCTAATGGGAGACTGTAGAGAAAATGAAAAAAGATCCACCGGAGGACATCTTAGGGGGGAGGGGAGGGTGGGTGGGGAAGATGACTAATGAAGCTAATTAAAAGAAGCATTGAAATCTGCTTTCTACCCTCATTAACAATTAGCAGGGCACTGGCCAGTTTGTACCCTGTGTTTTACCTTAACAACATTCTATTTGCTCTTTGTATATTTAAGTGTTGTAAGGAAATGTGTTTCAATCAAACTGAACATGAGATAAAGATGTGGCTTTTGTGATATTCTATCACAAACACTTTTATTGTATCTCTGTAAAATACAATGTATGTATGCATGTAAGTGTTTTTGTCCTAATGTTGCTACTTCCCATGGCAAAAAAAAAAGTCAGGCTCATAGCAGCTACTGTGTAGAAATTTTCACCTACTTCTAATTTGCTGAATGAAGAAAAATCTTTTATTTGTGATATTTTCAGAGACATTTGCTCTAGTATGGTGTATTTAAATAATAAAAAAGTAAAACAAACAACACTGAACTGAGTATGGGTTTTAAAAGCTTTTTTTTTAAAAAAAAAACAAATTGCATTCAAAATGTTATTCTGAAACTATATCTTATGTAGTCATTACCTTAATTGTCAATTACTTTAAAAGTAGCTTTTCATTTGTATGGGCTTTTGTTAAATTTAACCATGTTACTTTTGCCAAGGATACAGAGCACTACTGCAAAATTATTTTTCATTGAGATTCTTAATTCTGGTAACAGCAAGTATATTACAATTCATGTTGCAGTGAATGATGTACACGTGCAGGTATCCTTGTCTCTTTCCATCCAGTTTCTTTCCACACAATCATTTGTGTTAAGGATGTGCATGTGTCTGAGCGTGCAAGCATGGGAGTGCATGTGTATACCGTAAGAGGTCAAAGAATAATAAAATTAAAAGTAACAAAAGGTCCATACCTCATGCTGAGCACTAGCATTGAGTATTCATAAGAAGGAATATAATAGCTATTCTGATCAGAACAACATAAAGTTGTGTTTGCTGTGGTAAGAGACTAACTTTTCAGCACTGATAATCTTAAGGAAAGACAAACATGTTTCCCAGGCTATTTCTGAGAACTGACTGATCACAAATATGATCTGTTCTCTGAAAGCAAACAAAAAACACTCGCCCAAAGTCGTGAAGCCTTCTCTAGGCTTAGAAAGGAACTAGCTTCATTTAGTGTTTTGTTTTTGTTTTTTTTCTCCATCAGCTGCTTGATAGTAGAGTGGTGCAGAATAATTCAGAGAAAAAGAAAAACAGACTTTTCATGTTTGTAGTGAGAATACTAACACGAAGCTGTGGCTGTGCAGTGGATGCCTTCAGTGAAGAAACTGCAAGCATCTAGAATGTGGCTCTGCTCCAATTAAAAAACAAGTCAATGTTAACTCTTCTGCTTTCATAGGAGACTAATACATTTGAAATGCATCATGATTATGTTTTCTTTTTTAATTCTGTTTTTGAGAAGGTGTTCAGTGTGCTTGGTTACAGAATGAGCTTGCCTTATTTTTGTTGTGATGCCAATACAGAAAAAGCTGACTTGTAGATTTGTCTGTCTAAACAACCAAAAGCAGATTCTTTTTTTTCAGGCTCTACTTCTTGACCTGTAGTATATTGGAGGTCTGCTGAATTTCTTCTTTTAACACTTCAGTGCTTGAGGAAAAATAGGACTGTCGCAGAGAAAATAAAATGTTGTAATGTACAGTATGAGACAGTGAAGACAATAGAATGCTTGCATAACATATAAAATGACATAAGCAATAAAACAACTGAAGCTAGGTATGACTCAATTAAATGCATTTACATATTTAAAAAATAATTTTCTAAGTTTTTTGATCTGGCATTAATATCTTTAGGTAGAGTCCTGCAAATTGTGCTGCTTCAATATCTTTGAAAAGACGCTTGAAGTCATGAATACGGAATTCAAGTATTAGGAGACTGTAGACATCTTTTTATACTCTTTCGGTATAAGCACTCAAGGTACAGTGTTTAAATCTAACATGTACAGATTTTTGGTTGTCCAATGTAACCTAGAAGTGCTAAGAAGATAGCTAATAACTTTTCCTAAGTAATGTAGTATAGCATTTAGTGATGTAGGGGTTGAAGTTCATTAACGGCTTTAAATAAACTATTATATGACTCGTTTGTAAAGCACAGCTACCTATTTAATAGCTTACTTTAAAAGCATTTCTTAAGTTGCAGACCTATAAGATTACAAATGTCACTCATGTTAGCATAATCCACATGCAAGTGATGAAGCCTTTGCTTTGATGTGCTAAATTGGAAGAGGCCTAATGGTGTTATGAATATACAATAGAACATATTTAAGTAGTATTCTTGCTTTAGGTAAAACACTTCCTCGAAACCAGAGGCATTTCAGACAATAAAACAGGCTCTAATGGGGACAGCAGGTGTGGACAGAAGACTACTGGAAACACTTAACTTTGTCCTTATGTGAAAAATCGCTTTTTTTTAGGAGATCTATAAGCTTTTTATCACATGCATTTGCTACACTGAAGCTGAAATACCCTCTCTGCATTTAGTGCATGTGAAAAGTCCTACAAGTAATCACTCAGTAAGAGCTTCCCTCACTTTCAAAAATTAATGCTGTTAAAAAAAATCAAAGGAAGTATTACTAATCTGAAATCATCCTCATGAACCTGGATAAAATGCTCTTTCTATACTGCATCTCAACATCTCAATCATATAAATTGTCACTCTTATTAATGAAACAATTTCGTAAAAAGATTGCCCTCTAAATGGGTTTAATGTTTTTACCTATCCAGCTGTCTAGTTATGAGATTTACGCGTCCTCGCAGGCAGTGGGCCTTTCCAAACCAAATTCTGCTTGCAACAAGATACTGTCTTTTCAGTCCTACATGATTTATCTTTAAATATTTTAACAGGTTATGTGGTATGTTATGAAATAAAAAATGAGAATGTCTTGCTAAAATGAAGCCTATGAAATTAAGTCACATCTTTAGAATATGACCACGCTGAGTTTGTCTTCCCTTTTCCCTGTTAGTTTAACACTGATAAAATGTGCATCATCTAATTTTAGGGTAAATAAAAAAAATACACACATACTGACTTGCTATCAAGTACTGTCAGGTACTTTGGCTGGTAGTTGTATGTCAGGTGTGAGGCTTTTTGCAAATACCTACATTCTGAACAGCTGTTACAGCAACAAATACAACTGAGATCAGAAGATCTTATGTGTTTGGGGTTGGGTTTTATTTTAGGTATTTCTTCAGTGTGAAATTATGTGTTCCAGGTCTGATTTCACTGCCTGAGCTTCCTGTACATGAAGTACCAGATACCCGATGTTGCTGCTTGTTACTTTCAGTACCAGGTGTGTACGTCTATTGTCAGTCCAGCTAAGCCACAGAAGAGCTTATTGCAATTAAATAGCAATTTGTTTCTATGAAACTACAATTAAAGTATTACTGATCAGCCATTTTTAGATTGGCAGTGCTTTGGCTGCATGTTAAACAGGGAGGAGCTCTCCATTTATTTCTGCAGCCTGAGCTGCGAGAAACAGTTAAGTGTAACATGCTCACCTATGTCCCTTGTCAAGTTGAAAGTATGAGTCCTCTGCGAAGCACTCTGATCTCATCACGAACATGCTGAGAGCAATGACAAGTCAGGGCTGATCGCTGGAAGTTGAACTTGCAACTTACAGGACCTGAAGTTATTAACTGTTTTCTGTTCCTGTGTATGCAGGGATGTGTACGTTTCCTACGGGGGATGTTTTCAACTTCAGATTGATTCTGTTGAGAATGGACTGCAAGTTGGGGGCCGTGAGCCAATAACGTACTGCAGGTCCTGACTTGTTAGAGCTGTGTAAACAGGGCTACTATATCTCCTTAATCACAACTAATAAAAGACGAGAAAGAAAGCAATCAATTACCTTATAAGGTGTTGGTTGAGTTGTGGTTTTTGTGGTGTTTTGTTTTTGTTTTGGTTTTTTTTAATAAAAAGCAGAAGTTTGTCTGGCACAGCTATTATTTTCACACTTGTACAACAGATGAGACATTTAAAACCAATCCCATCGGTTCACCTGTGTGCATCCGGGGTTTGCCAGCGACTGTTGGCCTGTGACATTGCTGGGACGCCACAGTGCTCCTGCTCCCAAGCCTGGCAGAACATGCCAGCCACCGCCTTGAGACCCCTGCCAAGCTTGCAGCCATTTGTGGCTGACTTGAAATCTGAAATGTAAATTCGCAGTGTAAATTAAAAACTTGTTTGTAAGAACTCAAAGAGGAATTAACTTTGTAGTGGTAATTATATTTCTTAATTATCACCATATTTTAACAAAGCCTGAGACACGTTAACTTTAGTTCCTGCATTTTTGCACAGTGGAGGCTGTAGACATTGTCATTCCTTTGCCAGAGGGGATGACATCACACCTGTGGCATGCATGAGATAAGCACTGCTTCCTTTAGAAACAGGTTCTTGCCTCTCCGAGATGTTCCTTGAAGGGTGCAATGGCTTCTGTCCTGGTCCTGAAGCGTGACTTGTCAGGGTAGGTGAGTGCAACTGCTGCATCAGGTAGTAAATGGGCAGCACAGGCGCCTGCGTGCTGGTGGTGCGCGCCTGGCATGTGCAGACTCCTGCCCTGGCACACACCAGGTAAAAGCCTCAGTGGAAAGGGCCCAGCTTCACCCGCAGTAGATTGGTCATTTGTCTGAGCCCAAGGCCTGAAAAAAAAAGTCCTATTTACTAGAGCCAGATGCAACTTGTGGAGGATTTTCTTTTTTTTCCTCTCCTCTGTACGTATTTTTTTGACAAGTTCTGTTGTGTTTCTTTTAACAGTAGTTCTAGCATTAAGTTCACAGAAATGTCTTCTAGCACGCAGGAGGCTACACAGTTCAAGGGGAAGGCAATAGGGTCTAAGACAGTTAGGTCTTAGTCCTGCCTGGTGGCTCATGTGGCTTATTGTTTCTCCACTTGCCTTGTCCGTTGAAGCACAAGGGCTGGAGTCTGTTGTTGTTTGGTGTTTGTTTGTTTGTTTTTTTAATGCAGCCCTTCAGTGCTCCTATATTAAAAATAATTTACAGAATTTTAGTGGCTGAGAAGGCATATGCAGGCCATACCATGATCTGTTTAGCCAGGTCAGAAACGTAAAGTCCATTGACTGAAACAAGAGCTGTCTCTGGAAGAGGGTGATTTTTGAGGAATGCCATGTGGGCCTCTGAAGGACCATTCCTGAAAAGGGCTTGTGCTTTCAAACTGCAAACCATGCACACTTGTAGACTTCTGTCATATTCAGTGTTCTAATACAGCCCTTGCAGACTATTTTGTTCCCATGTGTAATATCACTCTTACATTTTTGTAATCATTTTATCTGTTTAAATCTCTTCCCTGCTACATTAAATGGTTGCCTCAGCTTACAAATGCTGAGCTTGAAAATCAATTTTCTTTGACTGATTAAAAGTGTTTAAAAAATACTTTGCTTTTTAGTATTTTTTAATCATTGCTGTGTATTTAACTTTTTTTATAAAATCAAACCAAACAAAAAAAACCCCCTAAAACTCAACAGTTTTATTGAAACAGTCACACAAACTGTAGCACTAAGCCTCAAACTAAGCTTGAGACATTCTCACCTCAAAGAAATTTCTCTGAGACAGAGCTATAGTGGAAAGAAAATGGACATTTTTTTTGAAAAGAATTATTGCTTCTGGTTGGATCCTGGACCTAGTGAGCTTGTAAGGAGGGAGCCATGCTGCTGAGGACAGCGCAGTTGGCAGTACGAGAGGAGTCCCCGAAGACAAAGCCTGCCCCCGTAGGTGCCTTTCTCCGCAGCGAGTGGTCCTCTCTGGTGCTCATCGTGTCCTTTGCTCTTCAGGGAGTGGTGGCTGTTGGGGAAGCTGCAGGTCTCTGCATGCAGCCAGGTTCCTCTGCAGCTAAACCAACCGATGTTTCTTCCTCGCGTTGTTGGAATACGTTGTTAATTACATTTTGAAATATCCATATACTTTTCCTCTTAGGGGATTTTTACAAGCAAGCTTTTCGTTAACAACTTCTGTGGTTCGCGGTAACCTCTCAGAATAATCATTGGTTCCATTGAATTTATGCCAGTTGTTTTGTTAAACTAAATTGAGAGAGGCCTGTATTAATTCTCGAAAGGCAAGAGATTGCCCTGTGATTTGGGGAAATCTTGATTGCTTACAGAAGAATAAATGAACAAGGCAGATATTAACTTTACACCTGACTTCAATTTCTTCAAGCAGTGGAGAAATGTCCAGTAGGAGGGAAAAAAAATCTGGCTAAAACTCCTAAATCAGCCATTAATAGGCTAATTTTATTGTGCTGTAAAATCATCAGCTCCTTATAGAAAACAAAGGGGCAATGAATGTGGCATTTGTCTTTTATTCTTAGAAAAGAACTTTAAGATCAAACAGCCCTTAAAAGACTGAGCTGATAGGCATCCCACATATTTCTAGATAGCCTCTGATACTCATTCCACTGTTGTGTTTGACAGGTAATTATATCAGCCATATCAAGATGCTGGTACCAAATAGTGGAAGATGTCAGGGTTTTGCTGTAAAGCTTATACCCCCTGTTACTGAACTCTCATCAGATTTGGGATCTGCAGCAATCATTCAAAAGCTGTAGTTGGTATTTTTGTGCTTATGCCACATCTAAAAATTATTATTCTTGCTTCATCAGTTAGTCTTTTTAGCTGGCTTGAAAAAAAACATATTGTAAATGAGCTACTATTCTTATTTGTTGTTTTAAGAAGGGTAAGCACTGAAGTATTCAAGTGGAACAGATTATACCTTTAATTACATCCAAACAGGATGCTGAGCTGATTTTTTGATTTTTCTATTTTCCGTTTAATTGCTATAGTTAAAAAAGATATTGCAAATTTGTAGATGAATTATTTAAGCATAGCCTTCTGGCCTCTGTGTTTACAAGAGAGACCAAAAGGGGAAAAAAAATCAAAAAATAATTTAAAGGGGAAAATTGCCATTTCCTTCTTTAAGAAAGAAGTTTGGAATAAAATATCTTGGGGAAAATGTTTTAGCTGGAGGGATTTTTTTATGCTTTCCGGGAGCAATTTGGGACTCCATGGGATTTGTTTGTATCCCACTAAGCACATTGGGACCCCACTTCTGTGCCGTGGGTAGCAAAGTGCTCTTTCTTCACTAACCAGTGGGCATGTTGCTTCAAAGATGTGATCCCAACAAATCACCCTTCTCGTGGCTGTGCTTGATCTCCGTTCTCCTACATACAAAGCGAGAATAATGAAGGCAAGCACAATTAATCACTTCTTAAACTAAATATATTTCCATTTTCTTTGCATGTGCATGTATATATCATTCACCGTATATAGTTAGAATATGTGTGGTGACATTACAGCCAGTGATAAATCCTACTTACTTACTATATGTGTTATTTGCTGCAACATTAAGCTCAGTAAGAATTTTATATGTAACTTGTACCAAAACTAAATATATTGTGGAATTGATGCACAGTTGTAAACAAGAGTATAACTTCTTGCTTCAACCCAGGCGAAGGTGGCAGGTTGTGTGGCAATTCTTCTGTAAACAATTGCAGACTTTCCAAAGAATAAGGCAGCTAATTACATTTTTAATGATGTTTTTAGAAAAAGGATTCTTTGCGGGGGGGAACACCCTATAACACCAATAAAAGGAGTAAACCTAAAGCTTGTACTGTATAAAGCAGTGCTGCACATAAAAAAATGGATTGTGCTGGGTCCATGTATTTGCTCCCCCACCACCTTTTTTTTTTTCCCCTTCTACTGATCTTGCATATGTATTTTTAAATAGCTCTACTGTGAATTCAAAGAAAGATGACATTGGCACAATCTATTTAATTCTTCTTTGTGGATTATCTTATTTCATTATTTTCAATAGTGCTAAGTATGTGCTACCCACTTAGAGAGCTGACACAGTGCATAGCAAAGCTCAAGATGTCTGCTTAAATACACAAAACTTATGCAAGGCCATGACACAGGTAGGTTTAACCACAAGCAGCGTTGGCAGCTTTAAGGGGCTGATATGATACAGCCTTGCCAACGCGTCACAGGTTATGTGGAGAGATTCAGGGAGAAACTGAACTAGCTAGAGTAAGAGTAATACACAACTTCTATTGATGAAGTTCAGGGGAAAGAGGCACCGGGGGCAGCTGTATTAATCCCATAATAACTTGAAATATAATCAGTACATTGCTGCAGGGATGGCTAGGAAGGGAGGGAGGTGGAGGTGTCAGAGTTAAAGTTCACAGGCTTTCCCAGTTCATTAAAAAGTGAATCAATCAGAGAAACAGGCTGGGTTTTCAAAGGGCTGGCAGTTGTGAACAGGCTTCGGACGTCGGGAGGCACGCAGATGGTGCGCCCGTCGCTGCACCGAGGCTGCTGGAGCTCAGCAGCCATCCATTTGAGGAGACGGCTGTGTTTTACCCTGCTTAGGCTAGTAAAATGTGTTATAATGTGCTAGGGGAGATTCTGGCTGGATTTTGAGAACTTAAAAGCTAAGCAGTGTTAGTGCTGTGGGCCATATAAAGGTGACGCTGATAGATGTTTATGAAGGGGAAAAAAAGTTTTGTTTTATAATTTCTAGAGTGGTGGTTTAACCAGCAGGCAAATGGGCAGAAGGAGTCTGCCTACAGGACCCCTCTTTGTAGGCAGCTGGTATAGTAATTAGCTCATTACTATTAATTTTTGCCATC
>NW_009712285.1:21759-53958 GCF_000703405.1 Apaloderma vittatum
AAGGCAGACGGATGGCTGTGTTGCTTCCTTTGGCAACGCTGTTATTGGGCAAAGCATCGTCAAAACCAAAACAACATAAGGCTGTTTGCTTTGCAGCAAGATATCTCCCATCTCCCCTTTTGTGGTGCTGACCGCACCTGCAAATATTCAGCCTCCCCGGAGAGCAAGAGCCCTGTGGGGCATCAGGGTTGCAGTGCCAGGGGGGCGGTGGGCACACACCCAGAACCAAGCCTGGCATCTGATGAGGGCTGGAAACTGCATCCCAGGGCCTCACCTGCTCACATTAAAGCCATGTCTCGTGTGACTGATCTGGGACACAGTTTTAGGAGGCATGGTGCCCTCAGGTAGCACATCAGTTGTTTTGTGCAGGACTGGGCCATTAGCAAATAGGCTTGGCTACTTTGTGAGGACAAGCTGCTTGGAAACCTTTCAGGTGAGTGAATTAAAAGCTGGAGTGATCTCAGGTGATTTCAGTGGGCGGATCAACCCAGGTTCACATCTAAGGAAAACAACGCGTCTCATCACTGACATGATCTGCTGCTTTGCAACACACGAGTTATTTACATCTGTGGTAAGTGCCAATTAATCAGACTTCAACCACCACTTGCAACTTACATGCAAGTTATACTCAGTAGGTACAACATAAATGACTTAAAACAGGATGCATGAGGGTGAGGCTCAAAACCCTCTGGAAGTCCATGCACATAAACACCATATGGGTTTTCTGGTGTGTAAGACATGGGAAGAGGTCCCTGGGGCACCGTGTTGAGTCTCTAAATATCAATTCACAATGAGTCCCCAGGGATACATTAATTCTGACTTCTGCTTTATCCTGGGCTGGCCTTAGTGGCATTTCTTATGTTGACATCCAGTGATACAAGTTTGGCTGGTAGATCGGTCCTTCAGCTCATCCTTTGACCCATGCCATATTGGTACCGAGGGTAAACTTGGTTCTTGTGTTCTTGGTTCTTGGTTCTTTAGCCTTGTGTTCCCGAGGGAAATGAATGTTCACAGTTCCACAGGAATTGGCCTTTGAGAGGCTGAGCAAACAGCTGGTGGGATAGGACTGCCTTCACTGGGAAAGCAAGCAGAGAAAATTCCTTCTCGGGCTCAATCAGCAAGCATTTTAAAACTTCCTGCAGAGCACTTTAAGTAACATGCTCTTATCAATGTTCCAATGCTATTTTAAAGGCATATTTTCTTTTTGATATGCTGTATAAATATCTGCCTATGTTTTTCTCTAACTAGGGTCACACACCTCACACATCAAGCTTTTTTAGTGCATGATGCTGCATATGACACATAATTACACATTGAATATGTAAGATAGGTCATGAATGGAAGACGGATCAGTTCAAACCAGTTCACAATTGTACTATGCTAGTCATTTTCTTCTCTTGGTTATTTTATTGCTGCAGTCTTATTGTTGCTTGAACGCACATTTCTAATGCATTAATTGCGAAGAAGAACTCTTTAAGGGGCTTTAGTTACCATCATATCTTCCAAGTAAATCATTAGTGAATACGCTCTGCTACATATTTGCAGCTGTATTCTTCAGTTACTGTTCCTGGTATGGAAAAAAATTCCCAGAATATCTTAAGAAGAGATCTCTTTGCATTTCAAGCTAGGAAATCTCCCTGTGTTCCATCTGACTTATGGATTGTGAAAAGCTACCATACTGAAAAACAAATTGTTGGATACATATCACATCGAAGGTTCATATGATATATCACCAGGCATGGAGCCTGGTTTGATTTACTTTTCACCCTAGCAAAAGAAACTGAAACAAAAATAGTCCTTTTCCATTCCTTGCATTCCCTGAAATATTCTGCCATCCTTCGGAAGGTAAAGCTTATCATGAAGTCACTCTAGGTTCTCATTCAATAACTGATGGCAGGATAAAGCCTTACTGTCTACATGGATGGTACATGGCAACATAGGTAGAACTAAATGTCTCATTTCTCAGTTCATATCCAATTCAGAGAGGATTGTGGGTCTTCTTTCTTGCAGAAGAAACCAGGGAGCTAAGGGGGACAACAGTCTCTCCCTCTGCATTAACCCCTGCTCTGGTTTGGAGACACCAAGGACCTGCTGCAATCCAGCTGGAAGTGTAACAAGGGCTACAGTACTAGGCAAATTACACACTGCCTGATATTTGGGAGCTTATAAAATGTTAGAGAATATTTATAATTATGCAAATTAATATTTTCATACAGTATATTTGGCTGTATTCCTGGCCTGTATTATTTTCCTGGGTTGGATACCTCCATCTCCAGCAGATATTCAGTCTTTAGAAGTGGTTGGCTTTTATTTTATTCTATTTATTCTTCTGCCATCTATTATTCTAAAGAGATGTAACGGATCAGCCCAGATATGTTTCATGTTGTGAGGAGAGGGAAAGAAACAGCCTGGAAATCATCTACAGTTCAACATTGAGCTGATATTCGTGGAGATGAAAACTTACTCCACAGCATTTTTACCTGGTGATTTGGATTCCACGGGGTAACAATCAGCTTCAAAAATCTCATTGTGACACTGTTTTCAAAGTCAAATAAGGAGTGTCAATGAGAACACACCACCCCCAAGTGGCTCCCTTCCAGCTTCATAACCCCAATTTATTTTTGACACTGCACCGTAAGACTGAAATGATTAATCTATAATAGATTATCTTACAAACCTGCTACAGAAGAACAGAGGATGTGATTTGCTCAGGATTTGGCACACTGGCAATGGCATGTCATGGCAAAGTGTTTAATGAATATTGTAGAAGAGAAAAACAATATGTGGGGAAGCTTGGCTACAGGAGAGGGACTTTCACATGGTGCAAGGGAACACATCTTTCAACAGTTGCATTGAACACTGACCACTTGACTTACCACTAATATTTGAGTAATTTCCATCAGCTTTCCAGAAAGGCTTCTCCAACCTCAGATGTTCAACACAACCTGCCTTGAGATTACATTTCAGAAGTGCTAAGTACCTATAAAATAGAAATAGAGGCATTTACCTCACCTTTGTGGTTGCTCTGTGGGGTCACAGGATGTGTGTTACCGAAGTGCAAAGTGCAGTTATTTGTGAGAAGTGCTGAATGCCTGGGTGAAACACAAACAGCTAACACCATGTACTTGTGCTACTGAGTGGTCACCTTCATTTCAGAGAGTAAAGGATGTTTGTGTGGAACCTGCTGCATAATTTACTGTACTGTGAAATATTTACCACAAATAAATTTCAGCCTATGGAGTCCAGTTAAAAATGGTAAGCTTTTTGCTTTTTTTTTTTTTTTCAGACATGAGTACCTCTTGTACCAAACTTAGAAGACATAAGCTATCAAAGCAAAATCAGAATCATCTCTAAATCGACAGGCAGCATTTTCTGGTGACACTGAAAACATATTTGTCAGTTTAAAAAAAAAAAGTTACTTTCCTTTTCTCTCATTTTAAAAATTGCTTAGGAATGCTAGAGATTGGAGAAAAAAATACCTCTCATCTATCTGACCTTGGCCAAATGTTGAAGAGCAATCACTCTGAGAACAGGACACTGCAAATGGAACGCAGAGGAAAGCATGGCTGTACTGTTACTGTCACTCCGTGACACCTTCCTACTGCTAAATCTCCAATTCTCTTTTTGCACTACCTCATAATTTACTAGGTAGCCTGTATCTTCACAGAGATTTACCTTCCAGTCCAGCTTGTCCTTTCCGGCATCAAAAGTTGAACAAAGTTCTCCGTGTAGTAATGGAGTTTATTAGTCCGCAAGGCCCCATCTCTTGACCTGTTGGGACTTGTCTTTTGCTAGTGCTTCTGTCAGACCTTGGCCTTCCATGTGGGGCCAGCGAAGGTCTCAGTTGCCAGACTCTCGGGCCAGAATCAAGACTTGTAATTCAATTTGTGTGCACCATCAAGAAGCAGTTGCCCTTAAATTGTTGATCCAAGGCAAAGGTGCAGGTCAATGGTCCCTCTCATGGAAGTGCAGGAGGTTGGTGGTGGTCTGTAAGACAAAATCCCTCAGATACAGGCTGGGAGGTGCCTGTAATGGCCCTGTGGCCAGGGAACTGCTGCTTGTCTGGGTAGTACTGACATGATTCAGCTTCTGTAGCAATGTACAACATAGCAATGCACAACACAGGAAAGTAAACAAACCCAGGAAAATAGGGATGCTGCTGCCACACATCCTGGGGACCTTGAATTAAAATCCCTCCTCCTCTCTCTGTTCAGGCCATGCTCCTCCCTAGAGACATCAGAAATTGAGTCTTCTCAGTTTCCCTTGCGTATTCACTCAAGGTCCAAGATCAGGTTTCACTTCTCTCTGCTGGGCACACCAGCTGGGAATATAGTTTTATTTCTACATATTTATTTATTATTTATTATTTATTAATAATAATTATACATTGAGGGTTACGTGGGATTTTTTTACTTGTTGACAGCAAAGGCAGCATTAATAGCTAAAATTTAGAGGGGAAGAAATTTGTCTGCCAAACAGTACTTGAGGCTTTTGGGATTGATGTAAGTGGTTCAACTTGAAGCAAAATTCTTTCCAAGCCAATTTATTAGCATTGACATACATTGTTTCCACCTCTAGGCCTTCATCTCTTGTCCACAAGCTGAGGTCTCACCTGCAGACCAGGGATGCCCAGTGGCAGTGACTGTCATGGAGCTTATATTTCGCATCTCCAGTGGGAAGTATCAGGGATCTTATTATCTCAGAGGGCTGAAAGTACCTGGTTCGAAACAGGAGTCAGAGCAGGTCTAGGTTGTGAGTCTGGCTCAGAAAGTGGAGGGCAGCGGCACTTCACTCCTGGCTGAAATCACTCCCTGCCTTGTGCCTCCCATCCCATCCACAGCACCACAGAAGAGCTGTTGCTCTTACAAGACGCTTAACTCCTCTCATGGTTTGGGGTCATATAAACACCAGGAAAACCCAAACCCACAGAAGTGGACATGAAAAGCCAGCACACAGACCCTGGCCCCATTTGGCTTGGGAGCCCATGTGCTGACCTACCACTGTCACTTGGGACTCAGGAGAGCAGTGAGTGGCAACGCTCGCCACCCTCTGCAACCAACTGCCCTGGGCCTGTGAGGACACAGACTTCAGCAGTCTAGGGAGTAAGGTGTCAAGTGAAAGAAGGATGGTCTATTTCCCATCAGGCAGTCTGAGACTGTTTAGTCTGTTAAGTTTGAGGAAGAGGAGGCTGAGGGGAGACCTCATCACTCTCTACAACTACCTGAAAGGACATTATGGAGAGGTTGGTGCTGGTCTCTTTTCTTGGGTAATTAGTGATAGAACCAGAGGGAATGGCTTCAAGCTTAAACAAGGTAGGTTTAGACTAGACACTAGGAAGAAGTTCTTCACGGAAAGAGTTGTGGGATATTGGAACAGGCTGGCCAGGGGGGGGGTTGAGGTGTCATCCCTGGATGTGTTTCAGCATCGCTTGGATGTGGTGTTGCATGATATGGTCTAGGGGTGAACTTGTAAGTAGGGTTAATGGTTGGACACGATGATCCCAAGGGTCTTTTCCAACCTGGATGATTCTGTGATTCTGTGACTGTCTGAGTCTTTTCCAAGAGTCCACGCTTCTTTTTTTTTCTTTTTTTTTTTTTTTTTGCGGAAACCAGTAATTGTAGAAATAAAGTAGTTGGATGAACGATAATTTACTACCATGAACTCCCCTTGCCTGTGTATTCTAAAGGTAACAACCACAGATGCTGAGATGGCTGCACTTCAGACAAAACAAACGCTGTAACAGCAATAACAGGATATAGCTGTAACACACCTGACAAAGTTCATAAACAAACACTCATCCACTTACTAATTATTAATCCAGTTCTGAACTTCAGTTACTCAAAATGAGCTGTTTAAAAAAAAGTTAAATTTGTTAGTCTAAAGCAATGTTAAAACGTGTACAAAACTAATGCACTGGTTTACTGTAGAACAATCCATCTGTTATTACAAGAAAATTAAGATAGGAAAAATAAATCTTATCCCATGAAATCAATCATATGAGAGAAAAATCCTTTTGAAACTCTCCCCCTCCAAATTCCAACCTGAGTGCTGAAAGTGGCAGACAAACATTAATGAGCAGGAGTGCATCCTTCACAGTATTTCTGTCTCTGTAAAGCAGTAGCATTAAAAAATGGATGGGCACGAAAAGAAATTACAGATTTGCTACAGGTATCTGCTGCTTAATGCCTAAAAATTTAGTTTAAGGGGTCTCTCGATCTGCATATGGAAATAAGTCACCAGCAGAAGCACTTCTGACGTGCATCATGTCAACTCTTCCATTCTTGGAATTCAGTTATTCTTGGACTTTAGTTATTTTGTTAATCAAAACTGTACATATTTCAAACTTGTCAAACAACTGGACAAAGCGGTGTTAAAAATTCAACTGCACTAATTACTGGCTGAGCAGCATAAAAACCTCTGAATAAATGTCAGTCTAGGAGATAAGCTCTTATCTTAATCTAATGACTCCACAGACTTAATTTGTCAGGCCAGCCTAGTTGATGAAAAACAGGTTTCTATTCTCCAGTGTTAGCAGCCACATCTTTCCAAATCTTTGAAGTTGGATAGTAATACCATCAGTGTCATCCTGCAAAAATCTTGTGACCAAGCCAATTTCATTCCTATTGTCCTGTTACACTAATTAAAGTGGTTTTGCCCCCATTGGTCTGCAATAGGTGAAAACGAAGCAAATTTATTTTTAGATTTGTTACATTCTGGGCTAATCATTCTTGCTTTTTACCCCACTACCAACAATGTGTTAATATTTGCAGTGCTCTTTCGGTATCAGAAAGCCAGGCTTTTTAGCAGGGCTCAACAGCCCACACAGCGCTATGTCAGGACAATTGCTGCAGTCCAGGCAAAGTATGCAAGTGTCTCTGAATGTGTGTGCGTGTTTATTTGTGTAGAGAAGAATAATTTTGAGCTCAGGCAATGAATTTGATCTTAAGAGATGATTTCAGGTTTTAGAGGTTCTTTTCTAAAGGAACATTTAATATATTTGGAGCTAAATGCACCAAATGTTCATATTGTTTGGGCAAAGTGGATTAACAAACACACAAAAAGAAATTGGCTGCAGACAGTGCTTCCAGTCCCCCAGCCTTCAGCTAACCCTTCTGATGGGAACCTGGCAGCCCTCTTGATGCACAGTGCCCCATTTCAAAGGATAGCATCTAAACATGGCAGTCGTTATCCCAATCCCAGTATTTAAACAGAGATATGCATGGGTTTGAGGAGTTTCTTGGGAGGTGAACCTTATTCTGATGATATTCAGGAAGATTACAAGGTAAAAAAAACTCAAGGAAAATGATAGGGTTAAGGTGCAATCTACTGAGGCAAATCAGAGAGGCCAGGAGTCAGTCCTGCCTGCTGCTCTGGACTCTGCTGACATTAACATTTTTAACTTTATTGATATTAAATATATTGAGCTGGATACTTGCTCCCTTGTATTGGGTTTTATAGCATTGAAACTCACTGACTTCAACAGCATTTCACTAGCATACAACCAGTAAAATGGAGTGGAGAATCAGCTGCCTTTTTCAAGTATTACTTCAAAATCTCTGATGGCTCCGAAGTCCACTCTCTGCCCTGGGCTGCCAGTGTCAGAGGCAGCACTGTGTGTGTGTGTGCAACACAGGTCATTCTAGGATTTGTTCTGTAGAAGCATTTCACTGTCCAGCTGCAAACATCCTCCTGGATAATACAGAGGCAATGAGATCACAAATGTCCATCTCTTTGGGTGAGAACAATCTCCTCTTAAATGTAGTCTGGGTAGGACTGCTCTTGCACACAGGTTACATGCTGGTCCATCTATAAAAGCACTCATGAGCTGGCCCACTTACACGCAGGAGGACACAGATGCCAAACTAGGTGTCCCTGCTCACACATGAGCCTTCGAAAACAGCAGTGCAATGTGGGTTGGGTGCCAAGCTGCAGCAGTCAAAGCCTCGGAGCCCGTGCACACAGGCCACGCTGCCTAGCAGGGCTTCTTCACCTGCAGCAGTGCAGATGTTCGACAATGGGGACACAGAGGCTGGGAAGTAGAGTGGGAAGCTTCGCATCTGCAAATCCTTTAAATTGGAAAATGTAATTACCCCAGCTTGATTGGGTCCTGCACCTAATGTATACAATGGCATCTTCTAACATCCTGGCTAGCACACATCACTGCTTAAGTCACTTTCCTGTCAGCTGATGTCCATAATACCTTTTCCTTCTTTTTTTACCCACAGCTATGCAAAGGAGCAGAGTTTGTGGAGTACTGCCATGTAAAGTGCTTCTGGTTCCAAATGTGACCTGGAAGGACAGGACTGCTGGCTAAATCAAGAGGCAGATTTCAACAGATATTTGAAGATCTCTGGGTGCAAATCTGGGCCCATTTCAGATTTTTAAAGCTTTCAGGCTCCTCGTTGCCACAGGGAACTCATGAAAGCACTGGGCGCAGTCAGTACCTATCTGACCTTCTAAACACTAATAAAAATTTGGTGCATGGCCTTCAAGCTTGAGGCCTCATCTGACCAAAGCTTAAATTATATCCATTGATTTCATCATGAAAGTGATGGTCCACTCTTGAACATGCCAAATTCATTTATGTTAGGGCTATAGCCTGGAATGGCATTTTTTTCATAAGAATTAATGAATCCTCATTTCTCCTGCTCTGAGTCAGAGTTTAAATCTACAGGCCATTCCCGACACAGCTGAAACAGAAAACCAACACACTGAAGTGAAATTTTCAAAGTGACATTTGAATCCTCCCTCTCTGATGCATTCCCACCTATTGATCCAGTCGAACGACTGCAGTCTCCATGGTCCATCATGCAAAGCCTCCTTGATCAGCTTGTAACTGCAGTTCTTCAGGTGCACTGTGACTATCTTTCAATAGAGGACAGGTGCCAGCTAATCAGGTGGAAAAATGAAAACTCCCAGCAATTAATTCCTAGTCCTGGTGAAAGCTTTGACAAAACTCCCATGGAAATCAGTAGCCACATGTATCTTAGGACATTACATACTGGCTTCCTGATTTACACAGCAGGTTCGACTTGGAATAAGCCGATTTATTGCCCTTTCCTCTAGCTGAGCATCGAAGGGGCTGGCTCACACAGGAGCCATTGCCCTAGGGGTGGTGTAGTGGGATCCAGCTGGCTTAGGGCAGACTGTCCATGCTCTGAGAGACTTCTTGGTTCCTCAGCTCTCTTTTGCTCCTTCCATACCATCCACCACATACTCCTATCATCCCACTGCAAAAAAATATAATTGCCTGGTCTGTGAAGAAGACCTGTTTTTTCTGGACTGCTGCCTACAAGAACTTGGGGTGTTGAAGAATACTGAATCCTTGTGAAAGAATATGACTGGGTCCTTTGTGGAAAAATGTTGTGGGAAATGTGGACGGCTGTGGATCCAGGTCAATTTTCCTAGTAAAGGGGAATAACTCTAATCTAAATCCAAAAAGGACTCTGTCAAGGTGGAATACAAAAGTATGGGGCTAGCTGTCAGCCTCAAGATTGGTCTTGATGAAGCTTAGTGCCCGCAAGTCAATAATGAGCTAAGGCCCCAGGTGAGGCTGCAGTAAGCTGGGGCCACTTGGCTTGGCTAACGGAATGCTGCACCACTGCTGGAGGCAGGGCGAGCATAGCCAAAAGGAGCAGGGTTTTCTGATTTTCAAATAGAGTATCACAGTTCATATGTCTTGTGTGCAGGTGCTTGGCAGTGTGTGCTAATGTACATGCCTTGCCCTGGCTCTAAATGGTCTCTGACGATAGAAGTTAATAGCTTTGAGGTGGCATTCCTAAAAGGAAATGTTTGTCAATTTTGCTATAAATGAGCACAACAGTCTTAATTTAATGTGTCAGATAAGAGAAAACCATGTTGGCTTATATTTATGATTTATCACTTCTATCTTAGCATCAGAGACGTTTGGAGAGCAAACTAACTCTTCAGTTTGTGTTTTGCTTTGCTTTGTTTGTTTACCCATCTAAGCCTTGCCAGGCAAATCCATAATACTTCTATACCAGTGTCAAATCTGCTGGGAAACAGGTGGGGAGACACATCTGGAATACAGCAAGGTGATATTTTTGAAAAGTCACAGCTTATGTGACTTAAAAGGAGGGCAGAGATTTGAAGATAGGCCAGAAATGAAGACAAGTTCATGATGAACAGCTGACGCCCATGCTACTGCACAGGTAAAGGAGAACCACACTGCCACACCCCGGGGAGCATCGATGCCTGCTATTTCATGTGGCCCTCGGGCATATTTGAGCTCCTTGAGCTGAGACTGCAAAAGGGATGAGCCTGACCACTCAGATGACTAACAGAACCACAGAAAAACAAAGAAACTTGTAGTGAATAAAGAAAAGGCCAGAATGTGAGCTATGTATTCCAAGGTGAAAGGGACCAGATCATCTCAGGAATTTGGGTGCTTAAATGTCTTTGTTTAGGATTTTGCCCAAATTGCCTTTAATGTCCTGGGCCAATATAGGTGGAGGGGTGTCTCTTATACCTACAGGTTGGTTACCAACTCTCCAGTAGCACCAAAACAAACAGAAGAACCAGATGGACCATCTCAGTAATTCTACCATCTGGTCACAACTGCTTTTCAAGGTTGTCACATGCACGGGGCCAAAGTGGGTAGAAAACTGGGTTAATCTCAGTTGTTCCAAACCATGCTACATGGTGATTTAGAATGTCTGCTGAAATGTTTGTGTTAGGCTCTTGCTTTTAGAGTAGTATCGTGCAACACAGGGAATGAAAAGCTTTGTAGAGATAACATTGGCTTCCCCCATGGCGGCTGCTCTCTCCCTTTTCATTTTGGCCTTGCTAAGAGCACACCAAAGATTTTCCAATTCTCCTGTTTCAAAGGGAACCTCCACCCCCACACAAGTACCAATAACTATTTCCTCTGGTCTTCACAAGCTGTTATGGGCTCAAACACCTTCCTTGAACAATTTGGGAGAAGAGACAGATAACACAGGGAGCAGTAGAGCTACACTGATTCTTGGGACTAACAGTAAAGGTACCCAGTTAAAGGACTTAGTGGGGGGCCTCAGATTTGCTTGCAGTCCTGTGTGTCTTTTCTCGTGATCAAAGCAACTGTGAGAAATTGTGGTTTTCAATTCATTTTTTGCATATGGGAAAGAGGATGGCTTTGTGCAATGGCTGTTTAAAAATACTTCAAAAGAACTAGAATCAGTCCATGGCTGTGCTATATACAAATTAAAATAATTGATTTTTGGCAGCCTTTTAGGAGATCTATAAATTAAAGGGATCACATTTCTGATACATTTTGGGGGACTCTATTTTATGCTGACTTTCAAAGTGCCCTCCCTCCCAGAGCTGGAAGTCAGCCACCAAACCAGAGAGAGCTTCTCACTTTCATGTGCTCCGCCCTCCTGTCACAGGAGTCACTGGGTCTCCTTCAGGAGAGCCCATGGTCACAGTGGGTCTTGGACCTATGTCTGCTCTGCATCCTTCCCTTTCATTTCTGTTTTGAGAACTTTACATGAAGAAATAGAAACCGCCTCAAGCCCAACAAGAACTACCCCTCTGGGGAGCTAGTTTGGCTCCCTTTTTCTCCATCAGCAAAAACTGATATTTTCAGTAAAAAAGATACTCTCACCCCGTTTGTGTTGCACCTGGGGTGTCTCCATTCTGTGTGCTGATTTCAATGGGTTCAGCTCTATCTGTGATGACCTAAAAATAGCACTCAATTAACACTGCATTTCAAGAATTGGAAAATTTCCCAGAAGTCCATTCTTTTTTTTTCTTTTTCTGTTTCATTACATTTTACAGTAATAATACAGGAGCCTGTAGAAAACATGATGGGTAATGAAAAAATGTAATTAATATAAGCAGTGTAAAGCATTTTTTTTCCCTCTGTTGTCCTTACAGAAAATTACTGCTTTAAACTGAGCAGGATGTGAAAATGCATAAAGCAAACAGTAATATGCTGTTGTTCGTAAATATCTTATTCAAAATAGTTAAGTCAACTGCTGTTTATTTTTCTTACTCTGTGTCACAAGCTCTTACTTTCTTTTGTTCATTACTTTTTCCATTTGTTCCCTCTTGGGGGCTTACTGTCTTTCATCTTAAGGAAGCCACTGGTTTAACTACATTTTCTTCTGCTACAGTTAATTGAATCAAACATATAGGACAGCTATTCTGTCTCTTTTCACCATTTCCTCCTGTTTGCTGGCTCTGAAACGCAACATATACTGCAAAAGCATAGTGAGCCACATCCTTACTATACTGAGGATCTACTCTCATTGTTTGGGGCCTCAAAAAAAAAAAGAAAAAGGAAAGCACTCTTTTATCCTACAAACAAACAAGTCATCATCCCAAATCCTGCAACAGCTTTATGACAAACTGTAGCATTCCTGACTGTTACTGTAGCATTCTGCAGTGTTTTTACAAGGCTGCCTGGTCACAGTTCTGGAATGGGCTGTGAGCAATACGCAGTCAACATTAACTAGGATGGCATGGTATATGCCAGCTCTCCTTGGGATATTTCTCTCTGGCTATCTATAGAACTTGTAATACCCAGTGATATCTGAAGGTCACAGCAGAATTTCTGAGCTGAAATACAAAACAGCATTCCAAACACATCTTCTGTGGCCAGACCAGAAACTGCTCATGGTTTATTTTCCCTCCCCCCTCTCCGCAGCTGACATCCAGCATTAGTTATTGTTTATTTTTGTCTTGTTCCTGGTTCTAAAGGTTTCCCTTATGGCCTTAGTTAATGTGAACTTTTAGATATCACTCAGGGATTCTCTGCCTCATCCCCTCTGATGTAGCTGGTTCCCCTGTGAAGGTAGGTTTCCCCAGCTGAAGATCTGTGCCTCTCTCCTGTGGCATTCTGTGCAGCCATTTGGAGTCCCAGATGTAGGAAATGAAATAATCCACGCTCATACAGTCATGAAAGTGCCCATCTGGCACACAGGAACATCACGCATTGGAAGCACACAAGCGTGAGCTCACTTTTGTTATGGCATTTCATAAACAGAGATGCAGTGAGCCAGCAAGTAAGGTCCTTTGGATAATAACAATCGTTCCCACCACACATTGCGTTTAAAACATAGGGAAAGAAAAAATCAAGACAAACCGGAAAGATTTGCTCTGAGGCTTCCAAGGAGAAATTTCTACTCATAAACATTTTTTCCACTCCCTATGTAGATGTAAGACAATAGTGACAGTTGAAATGTAGCCAGTTAACTCTTAGTTAGCTCTGAAAGCTCTTCTCCCTCCCTGTTCAGTTAAAGAAACAAAATATTAGATCATACTTACAAAAGTGAGTTCTATAAAAACAAATTGCATGTTACTGCTTTCTTATCACTACATAAAACTCACAGAAACAGTCTAATAAATGACCTCACCACTCAATTTTGAAGCATACAAATTAAAGACAGCAACAGATAAGGCAAGAGAGATTAATGTACAGTGCGTGCGCCTGTACATGTGTGTTTGCATGCTGCTATGAGGATATACCCATATGCTGTTGACATTCAACCTCTGGAATTATAATTTGGGGAAAAGGCAGATGTGTAAATTCATCTTGCTGGGCAGCATATATATGGTGCACCAATCCCTGATTAATTCAGGACTTGAACACAATTTACTCCAAGATAAAAGGTTTCTGTTGCGATATGTTGCCTAATAAAGGGATGGAATATGAGCAAACAATTAACAGCCCAGAACGATGGACTAAATTCAATACCAGTAAGTAAAAAACAAGGTTATTTATATTATTTTAGCTTTGTAAAGTAATTGAAAAAAGACACCCTAGGCATTTTGTTGGATGCCATTGCATGCTGTAAAGAAATCTTCAGATGTATTAAACTCCTGAAAAAAATTCACCATTAGCCCTTCTGACAGTGCTGGATCCTCAGAGGGATTGCTCGTCAAAGGGGCAAGATTTTTAAGGTCAGGAAAGAGCAGAGGGAGGTGTCAGGTCTCCCAAACCACTGCTGGAAAACCATGTCCATTCCAAAGTGGAGGCCTAGGCCTGCCAGAGGCAGGGGCATGCCACTTCATGGTTTATGAACATTATAAATTACGGATAATAGTAAAAGAAAACACTTTCTGCATTTTACATGAGCCTTTTTTGCATTGTATTTGACAAACAATATCTGGTCCAGTATATTTTAAATACTAAGTGCTAAGTTGGGAAAACAATGAGATGTTTGTAAATATGATAGACTATTACAATATACTGCTTCTCATTTGAAAAGTCATTTGTGCAATAAATGATTATTGACCCATGATATGTAAGTGACTGAAATGCAAAAATTAATATTTTGGTCAACTCATGTATTTTTCAACCATGAAATGAAAAGCTCAGTGTTCACAGTCCAATTCATACATGAAAGCATTACAGCACTATTACTTGGCTATTATATTAATTTATTATTGTCTTAGTCAATGATATACACAGTTACATCTCTACTTTCAGACAAGGAAAAGGCCACAGCAATGCCACAGCATTGTTTCTGCCCAGGAATGTCCCTTATTCTGGAGTCATCCTGTACTAGTGACCATAAGCCAAATTCACAGCCAATAGAAGCAAATAAACAGCACTGCTTGCATTAAGGAGGTTTTGGCCCTAATATATCTTAAATGTTGCACAGGGAGGACTGGCTCCTGCATTGTAGCTTCTCTGTTCCCACTGGGCTTGATTCTCATCTCCTTCAGATGAGTTTTACACCAGTGTGATGCTCCTTATTTACTACAATTAACCCAAAAATATAAATCAGCCCAGGATTAGTGCATTTAGTACTGTGAATTAGTTGCTTTTTAGTCTCTTGTTCTAAGCAGTTTTGTTTCTGCTCACCCCTCCTCTTTCCCCAAGCCACAGGGAGGACAGTGGGCGTGTGGCATTCCTAAGGGCACTGGGGTGCACATTCGTCCTGAGGGAGCAACAACAGGCCCCTGAGCCCACGGGGACTGTTACAGTGAATTTAGCACTCGTGAGACATGCCAGGTTGCTAGGCCCCAAGACTCACGTCCCTCTTTCTCCCTAGAAGGAGTGTCCCAAGACCTGGAGGAGTTCAACCTCAGCCCATGCTATGCCCTGTCCCTGAGGGGGCAAGAAAGCAGCCCTGTGATTCTGCAATGAAGTACTTCTTCAGCCACCCAGTGCAAGGGTGCTCAGCTGAGTTTGCCAGTAAGGCACAAGCTGTGCAAGATACACCTACAACATTGTTGGCTCTTGAGCTGTTATCCATTACTTTTCAATTCCATTGGCTACCAACCTTAGCTAGATTGAGTCTGATTTAAGGCCAAACATCCAAATAATTCATTAGTATCCTATAAACTGTGTGCTTCATCTTCATGGCTTTTTATGTAAAAGTAAACAATGCTTCATTCTTTGTGCCGTGGACTATTGTACCACTTGATGGGTCTATCTCCTTAACGAGATGCATAATTAAAATACAAATAAATGTATGAGTGAAAGCCATGTAGAATGATATTCATTACAGACAAAAATCAATGAAGAAGAGATGAGCAAAACAATTTTGATAATACCCAAAAGTAAAGCATCACAGCTAAATTAGGATTAACCCATTACATAAGTCTATTTGCATATATTATAAGGAAGTCACAATATAAGAGCATGTTCAGGTGGTGAAGAACTAATGTGGCTACCTCAGTGCTATATATAATTGTGATGGAGCCGAAGCAGAGGTAGCAGTGGTATTAAAGCGATGTAGCCACTGCCCTCATGGTGTGATTTAGAAACTGCCCACACTGGCCAGGCATATGGGAAGGGTGACATCCTCTTGGTCCTGCCCAATTAATCATCTTCTGGTTTTAGCCTCTGGTGCAAAAGGCAGACCCAGATGACCAATTCTGGCACTACTTGTCAATGAAATCTCCCCTTGGTAGAGGCGTGATTTGGTTTTAATTTTCTTGTGGACTATTAATTTATTTGAGGCTAATGGCTGACATGAATCATAGTGCTAGGAGGGAGAAGCACAATTTGCACTAGTAGCCTAAGAAGGATGGCATGTCCACCAGAGACTGTAGGAACAGAAGGGGCAGTTTCTTGATGCTTTGACCACAGGGGAAAGGGATTGGCAGAACCTCTCAAAACTCAGTGCCTTGCCCCTGATCATTTGGGTGGCAGCATCAGCTGAGGGCACAGGCAAGGTGTGAGTGGAAGAACACATGCTCTTTTGCAACAGATTCACATGGGAGTCTCAAACCGACAAGGTGATGATTACTGCTGCCCCAACCAAGCACAGACTTTGTTTAACTTTAGTAGTATGAGTAAGTTAATTGGCATCACTTGGCCTGTATGTGTGCTTAAAAGTTACAGCTGTATTCAAATGCTTTGGTGGGTCAGGGAATAATGGGTGTTTAGCACCTTGCAGGACACAGCCCCGGGAGCCAGCCTTGCTGTGACCTTCTGCAAAGCAGGAGGTGTGCTCCCAGGGCCTGATTTGCTCAGCCTGTGGTTGCACTGCCTCACATGTGCCACGGCCACATAATGCTGGGGATTGTCTAAATCATGAAACAACATGTTGTACCAGGTCAGCCAAAAACAACAATAAAATTAGCAGGAGCCAGCCCAGCTGACTCCATGAGAAGCTGCAGAGTTCCAAAATTAATCTTAAATTTACCTCTAACCCTGAAAGCAAAACTAATTGCAGAATGTAAGGCTCCCTAAATACGTTGAGGAACTTGAGGGGAATACCTCAGAAAAAACACAAACACTTTAGATAAAGCCTCCATTTTAATTGTATCAATTCTGCCAATTAATGATAATGGAAGAGCAGTCCAATTAGCTAAATAGCTAATAGTTTTATCAAGCAGAGGCTGGCAATTTAAAGCAAACAAATTCTTTCTAATTTTATCCCCTCGCACACCAAGATGTTTAAAGGATAATGGGAGATCCAATAAAGGATATTGCTCAAATAGAGCTACATTTAAATCGCCTAATGGCTTTAAGAGTTTTACCCCAATTAACAAAGAAGAAGCATGAACATTCATGACTTCTAGCATAATATCAGAAAATCTTCATTAAAAAAATAACGTATCCTCTAACTAAGGGCAGAATGGAAAACATCACTGACTTTTCTCTTAAAAACACCAATTTCTCCTAAAACAAAGGCTCCTCTGTAACGGCAAAAGGATCAGACAAAAAGGACTCTCTTGTCTAAGCCCCAGTATATAAATCATCTTCAAACTATGGTCATTAGTTTTAACATAACTGTGGATTTGAATAAAGGAGATTGACCTATCTAACATATTTAAGACCAAATCCTACAGTTACCTAAATCTGAAATAAGTTAAGGCTATTGAAAAGAACCAAAAGCCTTTTCAAAATCAATAGCCAGAACAAATTCCTCATGATCATAATTTTGAGGATAAAAAAATCCATTAAAGTGATGTCTTTGACTGCTATTAATGAAGCAATCTGGAATAAATCCAGAGTGATCCATATGGATAATCGAATCTCTCATTTTCTCACATTTTACAGGGCTCAGATTTGGGGCGTGATTTACATGACAGTGATGGACAAAAGGCTCCTTTCCTTTGGACACTGGGCTACCTGGCCTGGACGGTTGACAATGCCATCTCTAAAGAGAGTTAAAGGAGCAATGCGCTCAAGGCTCAAAGAAAGCAGAGCTCACACAAATCAGCTTCCAGCCTCCACCACAGATCCTCAAATATCTCTCCTTCACTGCAGGTCTTGTGGAGAGTACTATGGGCTGCAGAAACCACCAAAGTGCTGCTAATTAACTGGTATAAACCTCCCTTCCCAATACTCCCCAATTACTCAGAGGTTCTTGGCATTCTCACTGCTCCACCAGGCTCAAGCAGGGACAGGGATGTCACTCATGCAGCAGAGATGGCTTCCAGGAAAACCTTTGTCACTTCACTGATTTTGGGAGGAGAAATAGAACAACTTTTTCTTCATTGTTAAACTCTTACTTCCTCCATTAAACAGTAAGAGATTTAGTCTTCTCTCTCATTTTTTGAAATAATGCCATGAACCTAGAAGGAATGCCCCTCTCTCAGTCCTGGAGCCGTGGCCAGATTACCTCACTCTGGGGTGGGGTGGATGCAGAAGGGGAGCAGCTTCTTCCTGGACCCCTCTTTCCAGACAGCATCTCACCTCATCTTCAGCACCTCACCCTCTAACACCGATTTTATGGTCTCCAGATATATCCAAACCAGCCTCTTCACCCACTAACAGTACCCCATTCCCTGCTGCCAGCCAGGCCACCTGCACAAACCAGCCTGCCTTCCTCCTTCCCCTTGCCCCTTTTTGAGGTTTAGGGCTGGGCCGGCCACTAAACTCTGACAGATGCTCTCTGTGATCCTCTCTCAGCCTCCTAGCTGGGAGAGACGTTAAGGCTGGAAAACCCCCCTTGAACCAGTTTAATGAAATATGAAATAACACTAACAGTAACAATGAAGACATTTAACTGTATACAAATGTATACAAATATGTACATATACTCAAAGATATAAATGAATATGTTAATACAGAACCCGCACCCTCCAGACAGCAACTAGGCCCTAAGTGGAAAAGTCCCAGATAGGAGCACCTGAGCCCAGAGCCCCAACAACAAACAACAAAAAATCAACAAGCCACAGAAAAGGAAGCCTTAGAGTGGTTGCAATGCTCCCACCCAGGGAGAGAGGGGAAAATAACCTGTCCTAGCAGCATTTCTCTGCAGTGTGAAACTAGGAGGCAGTAACTCCAGCAGCACAGGGGGAGCTGATGAAATGCTGATGAGAGCCCTCCCAGCCCAGCAGCACTGAGAAGCCCAGGGCTCTTCTTAGTGGGCCTTATATACTGAGCACCATGGGAAGGAATGCTGTGATTGGTCCATTTGGGTCACCTGACCCATCCTCTCCTGCCCACAGGCACGGCTGCCCTCTCCTGCCCCTGGGGCAGCCGCCCCACAGAACTTTGGGCCAGGGCTCAGCCCAGGACAGCCCTGCCTCTCCCCTCACCAGGCTGTTATCTTCCCTGGTGCCTTACTTTCTCCTTGCCAAGCTGACCACCTCCCTTCTGGTTCCTGTGGAGTGGCTGAAAAATTTGCTACTTACCCTAGAAACAGATTTTGAAAATTTCAGCAGAAAACCATTAGTGCTAGAAAGGAATAGTTTCCATCTATGTTTTTTTTGCTGTCTGTAATATCTCTCTAGGGTTGGTACCCACCTCCTTCACCTTCCTCTAGTCAGAGCGGCCTGTGGTCTGGAAACCGTCACATCCTGCGAGATGCTTCTGGGCCCTTGCACAACACTGTTTCAGTCAGAATTCAATACAGTACTTGTATTATATGAACCTGGTAGAAATCGGTTTTATGTTTGAAACCAAATTTTAGGTTTCAAGCAAGAACAAAAAAGATAGACAACGGGTCAATACACTTTTATGGGTATTACACTAGGTCAGAAAGATTCTGAACATTCACCTCTGTTATCACCCTAAATTATATCTGAGTCAAATTTAATTTCACAGGTGTAACAGCTCCTTTTCCTTCTAATCTAATGTCTGCACAGGGAAGGTGAAAGCTCAGGGGCTAGTCTTTCTAATATATACTTTTATCCAAAGCAGATGCAAAAACGTGTTTAGAAGGCTGATTTATATGTAAGGAATAGTTACTAACAGAACCATCTGCCTCTCCAACAGCTGAAATTATATCTAAAAGCTTCCACTCTGACTTCACAACCAGCTGCTAATTTCCTCTTGCTCCCACCCCTGCAACTCTTTTCTGCATTTAGTTGCCACGAAAAACCTATGCAACTAAGCTGTTTCCCACTACAAGTGCTGCTTCTATCACGTCAGCCAACTCAATGGATCCCTGTCTCAGAGATGCCTCCTTGTAAAAGGGCAGCTTTGGGTGAATAAAGTCAGTATAAATTGCTGCTTTTACATATGACAGTACACTTAGGATAAATGCTTCTTCCTTTCTACACTTACTAAAATGATGTAAACATGGAAACCTACAATAAAACACACTAGGTTGAACAAAACCCCAACTGTTCCAATATTTTATATCTGTTAATTACCAGTAGTGGATGTTCAGAAGTAGAAGTGTAAGAACGGGTAAAAGGCTGAAGGTTTGCTGATGTTACACACCCTCCCAGCAATCTGTCACTTGGCCAATCTTGACCAGACCTGCTAGTAGCTGGTTGGGTTATCAAAATCTTCAAGCTAGACTTGAGGCCAGTTGCCGCCAATTCTTGAGAATACAGAGAGATTCTTGATATCATTTTAGAGTACAAATAATTTTTTTCCATTTCTCAGAGGTTTGAAATGATACCTGCAACTTGTCTAAATGGATCCATTTTGTTCTTCATTGCCCATAGCACTGAATACCTTTTCCTCAAGTCCTTTAATGGGCTTGAATCTGAGAGGTGAAAGAAGATACTTTAGTACATGCTTTCTGGAACTTGTGCAGATGCAGTAGCTCTGGAAACATGTGTGAAATATTAAGAAGATTGTTAGGTAAACTGGGAGAATTCAAGAAACCTGAACCAGCACTGGCAACATGAATGTCCTCTATTGGTGATGAGAGAGAATAACTACTCACTACGAACATTTGCCCTTGCACATGGGAGTTTCTAAGCAAAAGCACTAAGCCTTGGCATTTGTAGGATGTTTTGGAGACTGTGGAGCAGGCTCCAGGAAGCTTGCCAGTCCCAACACAGACCAGCCAGGTGACAAGCTGCAATGACCACAGAGCAGCTCCTACAGAAGCCATATAATTTAAGGGGTACACATAGACAAATATTTGGCAGATTCAGTAGGGAAATTTGGCCCAGAAAGTGAAGTGTCTTTTGCCTCTATAATGGCAGTGCCTAAGATGGAAAAAGCATGGAACAGGCCAGAGGTATAAAAGCATTTGGGGTGGAATGATGCTGAGCCTGCCTGTCACAGCCCTAACACAGAAGAACTCTTCTACCATGAAGTAAAGCTGTCAAAAGTAAGAGGATTTCTTCTAAGCCAGCCAGGGTAAAAGAACAGATAGATGAAGTTTTCTTCCCAATGTTATTAAGAGTCTCTACTGACAACACTAATGGGCAACATAGCAAACCACAGTCACAGCATTCTCTTTAAACACCTCTGTCACTAGTAAGCTCAGGGACACAGAACAAAAAATACAAATGCAGTTATGAATTCCATTAGCTTTTCTGAGACCAAAGGAAATTTACCACCAGAGGAGAACAAATTCTGCTCGCAGTTACAGTGATGTAATTCCAGGAAAGCTGACAGAGTAGCACTAATTCAGGTACAGGAAGAATCTGCTCTGAGTTCCTGGAATGCATGTTAGGCTATGCTGAACAGATAGAAATATTTCACTACACTGAGTTAAGAGAGAGGGAGAGACCTTTTATGATGTTCTACCAATTAAAAAGAAACCCTAACACACAGCTTATAAGTAAATGTGTTACCTGAAGAATAGTTGCACACGCTCATTTGCATAGGATTTGGTATACATCTGTGCTCTTCAATAGATTATTCTAAACCTTGAGTATTTAATATAATTAATGTCAATATGCTTGGCTTATTTGTTATAAAAGAAAAGCATTTCTAATTAGCCTTTTTGATGTGTAAAACTTCAGTATTTCTCCCAAGTGTTTTCCAAATAAGGTTTCTTTTTTACAGTCCTGCTCAGAGAGAGTGTGAGGCTTATTCACCACTTAAGTCTTATTCTGAAGACAGTTTAAATTGCACGTACATGATAACCAGGCCTTGGGCTGGCCCTCAACACAAGGTGAGATTCACTTACTATGAGCAATATCAGAAGACCACACAGTATAAACTTGCCTGTGACAAGTCAGACGTCCCAACTTGCGAAATTCAACCAACACTTTGCATATTTCCATTTATTACAGTGACACATACAATCTACTTGCCTTCACTGAACCTCTCGAGGGTCTTTGGGAAGAACAAAACCTTCACAGCAGTGACATTCAGAGGCTTTATCACAAAATGCCAGGGACATAAGTACATCTCAAATAGTACAAGAGAATACAATTGTGGTGAGCTGCTTAGATGTAGCAATAAAGGTCAAGGTGAGCACCTTTTTGTAGCAGTCAACAATGCAGAAAAAACAGACAAATCAAGAAGTTTATGCTAAGCCAAAGGATTGGTCCTATCAGCAGCAAGTAATAGGAGAGTGGAAAATTGAGTGTACAGACTTCTGTCTCTTACCATTTACCTCTCTTTTTCTTGGGAGAAATTCAGCACTGAATTTATATTTAAGTAAAACCATGGTACAATACTGACCAGAAGCCTGCTGGAAGTAAAGGGAATTTCTTCCCTTTACTTTGGGTCTTGGATTAAGCTCTGAACGAGATCAGAGACCTGATCTGTAGAGGCATACAGGAAAAAGAAATTGTGCTTTTCTATTAAATTGGACTAGCAAAGTGCTTTATTGAGTGCTGAAATAAGATGTGAGATTCTATGACAAGCTCAGGTTGGTTTTCTTTCCTATATAGCTCTCATTTAACACAAAGAAGCTCATTTTCCATGCCATGGGGCCCTTGATCCTGAGCAATAAATACAGTATCTTCCCTAGAAGCATGAAGGCCCTACTTTATAGCCTTGGCAAGAGAGTATACGTTGGCCTTGTTGGTTGATTAGTTAATTCAAACAAGAATAGCAAGTTCCTAAAACTTTGGCCAAATTAACATATTTTTGGCTGCTCCAATGAGCTAATATTGTTGTGGAAACCTGGAAGCAGTAGTCAAGTCTTTGATGATTTATTTAGTAGGAGTCATCTACTAGCTAATTGTCTGCAATTTTTAACCTCATTCATGTGCATGGCTGATTCTTCTTCCAGCATCTGCAGTTTTCTCCTTAAGCTTTCTTACATCTCTGTATGTAGCATTTCCAGACAGCATTTCAATTTTATCATAAATATTTTTATGAACTTGCCAAACCACATCCAAGATCTTCAGACTCAAAAGTAAGAGATAAAATCATCCTCAGAGGGCACCTCACCCTTCTCCACCCATGCACATGAAAAAAACCCAGCTTCAGGCTCTGACATTTTACATTTATAATGAGTCACAGCTTAGTTTGGTCGTTTTGGTTGTTTTTTTTTTCTTGGAATTTTCACCTTTCCATTCTTCTCCTGGGTTTTTCACCTTGGATCCATATCAAAAGTGAGAAAACACGGGTGAGCCATGTCAAAGAACCATCCACCTTTTCTGTCTGAACTAACGTTACCATCTCTGTAGTGCTGGCCCCGGTGAAGTGTCTGCCTGTCAGTCACTGCAGATGTACCTTAGGAATGATGAGTGATGCCTAGGCAGGGAGGTTTTGGTTGGGAGCGCAGAAGACTTTTGTACCATATTGTCAGTAAGTCTTAGCAGAGATCAGAGTTAACTAAACACTGATGGCTGTAACTTAGATCTTCCTGGGTAAGTTCAAAGAAGAATCTGATTCACTGTGTGGTTCTGTTTCCATTCTGGTTCAATGATGGTTCTGTTGTCTGTTAAGTCATCAAAATATAACACTTTTATTCAGATTTCTAATTAATCTCACGTGACTCTTCATGAGATAGAAAGTTCATCCTGTTCATTTGCTGCATTCAGTTATTCTGGTGTATGATTCAGCAATTGTCACATGCCCGTTTTGGCGTGGCTCCATGCCACAAGTTGATGAAGGCTCTGGTTTCTGCCTGGTTTCTGTCTCCTACATGTATGTTCATGAAGAAGCCTGGCTCCCTTGGGAGACAGAAGATACTCTTATTTGGGCAATATTATCACCATCATTTACTATGATCCATGCTTATGGGAAGATATTTTAAAAGAGAATAAGTTGTATTTTGCTAATGTAGCCATTGTTTAAATGTAAAATATAACTAGAGTATCCACCTAGGGTGTAAGTGGTTGTGTAATTTTATAATGCTATGTCTAGATGAGTGTTGGCATTCTACTTACATACTTAACCACACCCAGGAATGCTGGTATTACAAAATTACACATATCCCGTTGACTAATTACATAATAATTACTATTTTTTATACTCAAAGATGCACTCAAATCTGTTATGCAAGATTTTATGCCACTGCAAATTAAAACCAAAACATAACAAATATATGTACTCAACAACGCTGTTCAGATAGCTTACTGAGCAGGCCCTAATCCGCCAGCAGACAGTACTTCATACTTCACGCTTCATACATTTTAAACACGTTTGGCAGACTCTCCCCCATTGTTACTTTGGGTTACACCTGCTTTATAAACCTGTCAAAGTAATGTTGTATTTAACACAGAGCTTCTGTACTCTGCTTACTTCTGAGTTATGATCACATATCATGACTAGAGATAATTTTTGACTGAAAAAGCACTGTGACATGCCTTGGGAAGGAAGATTGTTCTTTACAATGGCAATTCTGGAAGGAATCTGGAAAATGCACTTTTAAGTTAAGACTATTAACCTACAGAAATATCCCTAATGCTGTTTTTTAAGAAAGTGCTATGGATGAGCCCAAGCCACTTGGATTTGGAACAGATTTTCCATAAGCTTGAGTGAAGTGTCTTGATCTGGGCTCTTGGTTTTCTTGACAGAGGTGAGAGGCCAGAAGCAAAGTCTGTCTCACTATTTGGGTTTCAGGCCTTTAAGATTGCAGACCTTTTTGGGGAGCCATGTCTTACATGTACTTTAAAAACTGTTTATGTAATGTAACTCCTAATCTTGCTGTTAATTCGGTCAAAGACTGTCTTCAGTTAAAGACCAAGCCCTTGGTCTTGCCCAGGGCATAGTTTTATTAGCTGCTACGCAACAAGTGGATTGAGTATGGTGCTTCAGCGGTGTTTCTGGCCTGCATTGTTAATTTCCCTGGAGTCCCCAGCTACATACATAGAGCTTTATGATGGAAAAGATGGGAACTATAGTCTGTTTTCCCATCTCCAGCTGTGTGGTTGTTGGGAAACAGCAAAGAGCAACAAATATTTTGCACATAGCTTTATTTTGTTCCTCCTAATGAATGTGATTTTAAACTTTTCAGTTACTGTGGCAGCAAATGATTTTTCAAGGCCCTGAGAACAAATCACTGCCCAGGAGCTTCTTGTTGGATTGCTTCCCTTTTCATGGGGCATAATGTTATAGTCCAAGACCAGCTTCTTTACTGAAGGCCAAATTTCTGCTGTCCTGGTAAGCTAAAATTTTGCACTGTAGTCTAAACATTTGGCCTGGCCAGGCAGTTATTTTTTAGCAAATCAACACCTCTATGAAAGCAAATTGAGGCTGTTTGGAAGTGGCAGGATGTGAGACTGTTGAAGTAAATGACAGTGCTCAGTTCAGGGACACATGCAAGGTAGCTTCACAACTGTCCTCTTACCAAAGCCTCAGCAACCTCTTTTCTCCACCCCAAATATGAGCAATAAAGTCAGTACAGTACTGCACTTCTCTGCATCTGCAAGAAAAAAGAGGCCAGCTTTCTGAATTTGTAACTGGGGCTTCTGTTACTTCTAAAGGCTCTTCTTTTATGTTCACTGCTTTCTTACCTGGTGTGCTTCGTCTCTGACTCTGGCAGACAAAAAATTTCTGAGAAACAGGGGATGCCTCCTCACCTGTATATCCTGGTCACCACTGGCAAGCATGCAGCAACCTGATTTCACTTTAAGAACCGGTGTTTCTTCTGAGAGCAGCTGCTTGAGAAACTGTTCTTCAAACATGATGCCCCAGATGACATGATTGGTCAAATCCCTTTTCCCTTCTTTCCTAAAGAAAAACAAAGCTGCGATGAACTTATGAACTTTGCTGTGTCCCCCCAACAGAAATTCTGTGGCTCATTTGCATATACTATGAGCGGTATTTCATTACTGAAAATAACCCAAACCAAAAAATTGCACCTGGCCGACAACGTAAGACCAACTTGCTTCCTGATGTGATTTTAAATGGCTAAGATATTAAAATACTGAAAAACAGGGTTTATAATGGAAATACTGACAGACTATTAACCACAGCGGGGCTGCTCTAATAAATGGAATAGCCTGTCGTAATCTCTAGTTCATAAATATGCAAATACAAGGCAGAGGATTTGCTCCAAAGGATGTCTCTATAATTTTAACTGACCTTTACATACTAAATGAGCCTGTTGCTTCTGGTTTTGAGCATTAAATAGGAAGTACAGGGAATCCTGTCTCTCTGCATTCAAGGCCCACTCCAACTCCCATCAGTGCCAATGACAATATCCTCCCTACGCTCAACAGGAAAAAATCTGGCCCAAGAACATCTATAATGTAAGATGCCTGGCCTTAAACTGAACTCTTGACTGTACTTGGTTTTAATTCTGTTCTCATGTGTTAATTATTATTATATTAATTCTTCTGTTTGGGAGAAATTAAGAACACATTCGCTCCATGTGTCAAAGAGCTTGACCTGCCAAAAGGCATTCACTTGTTCAGTGATAAACAGACCATCAACAAAATGATATAAATGTTGAATTTTAGCCAGATTCCTGTTCTGGACTAAATGGAGGTAAATCCACTGACTTAATATTTAATAACCTAAATGTAATTTCTTTTTTGTGCCTCGCATTGCACAGTAAAGAATTGGATGGCTAGCAGTTTTGCAGATTCCCAACTCCTAATTATTTTAAGCTATTCATCCTGGTATCTGTCCATTGATGCTCAGCCAAATTGCCAGCAGGGGAGAGATCTGTCCAATCCAGGAGCTAAATGAGTCACTGAGAGTCAATCTGTTTTTTTCCCTTGCTGCTGGGATTTCCTTGGGTCCTGGCCTCTCTCTGCTCCAATCACACACACACAGCTCCAGGCGTGGGTCCTCTTTGGCTTCAGCTGCCTCCTGTCTCCCCATGTCTGCTCTGCTCATCACAGCTGTTGATGGGCTCTCGCCGGCTGGCCACAGAAGACCAATACTTTCATCACGCTGCTCTTACAGCTCTTGCTCTGAAGGAAAATGAAGACATCTTGGCCTTGTTGAATTTGCTGCTGAAGTAATACATCAGGTATCTAGATGGAAAGCAAACCACATGAATAAAATATGTCATCTGGGTTAGATACTAATTTATTTGCCTTAAATTCTGGGAACAATATCTGCACTTTTTCCAGAGAACTTGGTTAAGTTCCATAGAAACTGAATGCTAATATGATTTCTGCAGCATGGAAAACAAATATGGAACAGAGAAAAAATAGACTCATCAGAAGTATTAGCCACTCAGTATTAAAATATGACAATGCTGCAAATACAATTTATAAACAGGAACATTTAGAGTCTAACTATTCACTAAAAAGAAAATTCCTTGCTTCCTCCCTTTTAGGGTCAGGATTCAATTACACAAAAATATGCAGCAGACTTAAGGACTGCATGTAAGATTAAGATAACTGGTATTTCACGGTAAATGATTAAATTAGCTGATACAGTTTTATCCTGAACTTTGCCATTAAAAATGACATTTTTGTGCCATGCACATTGTAGGCTGCTGGTAATCTAAACTGCCTTTCTTCTTTCAAAGACTTTAAATAGCTGAAGAACTCTTGTTCTTTACTCTATTTGCAAATGTGTAGAAAATATATCTACAGCATAACAAGATGAACTAAGCACAGGAAGGACTTATTTTTTTTTTTACTCATCTATCATACAAATACCTTAAGAAAACAGTAAGGAAGTTCCAAATACCCAGATTCAGCTCTGCAACATGCACTTTAATCAAGTCATTTATGTGACTCCACAGAGATGAGAACATGCTGTCCTCCTCATGAGTAAAAATAGAGAAATGACAGAAGCCTCTTACTAAAAGTTTAATTATTCCTAGCATTACAATTCTAAACCACTCATGTTTATTCCTCTTCTTTTCAGCATTGCTTTTTTACAATGTCAGGGAGTTACAGGAAAATTTTAATTGAAAACCGAGTTAAGAGTGGATAGATGAAATATAAGAGTTGGTGGTTGTAGTTACTGTCCTTTAGTTGAGCTAGCTGGGAAGGAGCAACTCAACTCCTCTATGAAGACACTTGACCTTTAAAGCAAAATACAAGCAGGTGACCCTGCACACAGCAAAGGCAAGGCCAGTCTGATCAGAGACTTGGAGAGAAGCATATCTTCTAAGTATTGCACTGAGAGACCACCAGAGCTGGGTAGGAAGAAAAGCCACAGAAGAACTGCAGAAATGAAGAAAGGTGGCAGGACGTGCAGCCAGTGCACCCCTGTGAGAGGCCAAGGGTGAGCATAAGGGATGGGCTCTAGCCAAAAGAAGTCTCACAGGCAATGGGATAAAATTCTACTCCTCTACTGTTTAACTTGTCCTGTCCTTTTTTTTTTTCTGTAAATACATAGTGTTACATAAAAGTAATATGTGACTCTCGCCAACAACTTATGCCCATAATTAGAATAAGCTAGTATATCTCAAATTTTTAGTTCAAAATAAGTAGCTCTAACAATACAAAAGCACAGGGACAGCAATACTGGTCCAGAACAGTGGTCCACTACGTCCACTCTTTCACAGTCATGAGCCTTACATGCTTGTGAAAACGATGCAATAGGAATGACAATTATTATAGAATAATCTTCCTGAATGGGACTCTTAATTCCCCATTCATAGGTTCCAAAAGTTGAAACTTTGTGAAGAAGTCATGCATGCATTGTTGTATATTTCTTTCTGTGCACTGGCACAAGGATAAAAAAAGACTCCAAACGCTGACTATACAATTTGGTGGGGTAAAGATATGTCTCTGTACTTCAGGTTTTAGTAACCAACATCTCTGCTGAAACAGGTAGTGGAAGCTCAACAGACACCAATAAAATTGTGGGGTTTACTCCAGCAGAGAATTTGGACTTTTACTGTTAGTGCAGACTTATCAGAGGTGTGTGCGTAACAGGAATGCTAGAGCAAAATTTCTGGTTTCCTTAATATCCATAAACAGTTGAGAAAGACTTTGGACTTTTTTTTCCACATCTTGGATCTTCTATCAGTTCTAATAAAGAAGGAGAAACACATCTTTTTACACAGCAACTTCCCCAAGAGCTAAAAACTGAAGTTATACAACACTCACACAGTCACACTACTACAATAAAAGGCTGACTTGCAGTGAGAAGAAATGTCCACGAAGACAGTTTTATTGCTTAAGTCATGCAAATGCTGAACAAAGAAATTCAGTCTGATTATCAGCTCTCCTATGTAATTTCTTGGCTTTTACATATTGTGTAAAAGATATAGCTACTTTTATTTCTCTTTGCATCTTTTAAACTTCAAAAACCCTCCACAGCAGAGGTTATGTGAATCATCTAGTTTTTCCTATTCCAAAATGTTTCAGTGATCATTCATTATTAACTGAGTAAAATGAAGACAGCTATGATAAATTTTAATCTATCTCAAAGTATTAGAAAGGATATGAAAACATCTTGTTCACAGTACTAACTTTTACATGACATGTGAGGGTACAACCCGTTTTTTCACTGTCACAGACAGTAAGGCTTTTATAATCCAATCACTTATTATTACATTTTTTTTCCCCATTCCTAGGCACTAATAGTTTCAGCCTGGTCTGCCGTTTAGCAGAAATGCATTCAAACAATATAACCATGAAGGGACTGGATGTTGGTGACAGGAACTCTGCCGATATCAGGGATTAGGATCTCAACTAATGTCTATTTTTTTTTCTAATTATGTTCTGTAAAAAGTTCTACATACATATATGCCTTGATTTCAATGCTCTGGAAAGAGAATAAAAAGTCTATGGATGCTCTTAGATCTGGGAGTAACATTTTTCAACACATCTCAGTAACTGGCGCTCTTTCACTAAATATACTGCAATATAATTGCACACAAAACTTGAAATTACCTAGAGAAAACAATCCTTTACCAGTGGCTTAACACAGGAATGAATGAAACACAACCTCGAGAGGAACTATGCTAGTCCAGATAAAAAGAGGAGCTGGTTAATTTTAGTGAGTCATGATCCTGGATACATCTTGCTGCTTCTCGTCTGCCTGTCCAGACAGACGGGCTAGACTGAAGTTAGTGGGGCTATTTGAGATGTTCTCCACAATCAAACATATTTGGGAAAAGCTCTTACAATATTTTGCCCATTTGCCTCTTAAAATGCTTTCAGTTTCACTACAGCCCCCCTGAGCTTGGGCTCTCTAGGGTCAGAGAGAGTCAGGCCTATGTGCAAGGGAAGCAGACAGGGACAGAAGTTGTGCAAAGCTGGTCAGGGACTTAATAAGGGCTTGATTCTGTACCAATGAAATCAATGGGGGTTTGGCTCACGTTTGCAATGGGAGGTGGATCAACGCTTTATGCCAGCTGTTCCCTGCTGGGTAGGGATAATCCCTTTGAAACAAAATATTTAATTTGTTCTCACTCTGTTGTTGTAAGAAGGCTTCCCATGATAAGGCTTTCATGAGAATTAAAAGGTGTGTGTCATTTTTTCTTCCAAATATCCACCATTCCTGAACTATATACTTGCTGATCCACGGGGAAAAAAAAAAAAAGAAAAAAAGAGAAACCTGCTATTAACCATGTGAGTTTACAAAAAACACCACAGGAATGAGTTACAGGGTGGATCATCTGTTTGTTCTGCTGGCCATGACAATACTCCTCCCTGCAGCTTCCTCAGCCAGAAGATGCACCAAGGAGGCATGTTAACTTAAACAGCTACAACTGAGGTGAGATCCCATGGGCAAAAGTAAAATAGCTGAAGTCCCTGCAGGCAAATAAGAATATGATAGAAAAAATAAACTGGCAACAGTCATGAAGAACAGAATGTGGGAACAATATGAGAGAGACAGGAGCTAAGGGAGGACAGTATTAACAAAAATATCAGATATGTGTGTCCTGCAGTCTGGATCCAAGTACAGCACGCAGTCTCAGTCGCTGTTTCCATGTTTTGTTTTTATGTTTTTCAGGGAAAATAGGATCCTGAAACATGGCTTAAGCTGCCCAACTTGCTTTAAAGATCAGCAGCATAATGCATGTGTTAGTCAAGTTCAAAAACAGTGTGACATTTGGGCCCATTTACTCCAGCTTTCAGTCTACTTCACTCCTTCTCGCCCCTCTGGCTGAGACCCATTTGACTGAAAGACCTGGAACATAAAGTCTGCTAAGTTTTATAAAGCAATTATCTAATTTAGAAAGTCTCTTCCACTGCATTCTAATGAGATTTCCATAAAATACAGAGTCCTCCACGTGCTCCTTGGAACTTATGTTTACCCCATAAACCACAATATGTTTTGAAAAGCTCTAGAAGACTTCAGTAGATTAAACTTCTGGAGACAGAGTTGTTTGGTTCCACAACCAGGAACAAAGCTTTCTGAAGAGTTACATCCTCCAGAAGTAGAAAAAGTACGGAATCATTTGAGCTTAAGAGACTGTGACATTTTTATAGAATGAAAGGAGAAACTGAGAGACACAATGACAGAGCTGGGAGCTGCATCTGGCTGGCTGTTGCATGAAGCATTCTCCTTACAGATTTTTATGACTCTCCTAGCCCTAGTATTAAACACTTGACCTTTTTGTCAAATACTATTTTAGATTATTAGGTTGGATGATTAGTTACTAAATATACCATCTATAGTAAATAGGAAATTGTGTAGTCCAATGCTCCAGTCTCAGACCTTTCAGGTATTGCTCCCTTGGCATTTATCATTAGATCACTGAGTCCCCTTACACTAACTCAAGCCACCTGGTAAGCAAGAATTGCACAGCACTTTCACACAGGGCATAAGGATTTCTGAAGTAACACTACTAGAATGGGGATGTCTTCCTTAAAGCCCAGATAGAATTAAATCTAGCCAGGGACACCAGGGGTAATAAGAAAAACTTACAGGCATGTCAATGATAAAAGGAAGGCTAGGGAAGCTGTGGCCCCCCTCCACAGGGAGAGGACAGGAGAGCTGGTCGTGAAGCATATGGAGAAGGTGGAGGTTCTCAATGACTTCTTTGCCTCAGCCTTCACTAGCAAGGGCTCTAGCTGCACTGTCTGAGATGTAGAAGCCGAAGGTGGGGACTGTGAGAAGGAAAATCTGCCCACTGTAAGTGAAGATCAGGTTTGAGACCATTTAAAGAACCTGAAGGTGTACAAGTCCATGGGACCCAAGGAGATCCATCCATGGGCCCTGAGGGAACTGGCAGATGAAGTTGCTAGGCTGCTTTCCATCATATTTGAGAGGTCATGGCAGTCTGGTGAAGTACCCACTGACTGGAAAAGGAGAAACATCACCTCCATTTTCTAAAACGGAAAAAAGGAAGACCCAGGCCAGTCAGGCTCACCTCTGTG
>NW_009712286.1:0-19155 GCF_000703405.1 Apaloderma vittatum
GAGCCTACGATGCTGACGTGGACATCCGCGACTACAGCGGGCGCAAGGCTGCCCAGTACCTGCACCAGAGCGCCTCGGGGGATATGCGGAGCCTCGTGGGGGCCCTGGAGGAAGAGGAGGAAGAAGGGGCCGCCGGCAATGGGAGTGGGCGCTGGAGGCTCTCCAAGGTGTTGCCCTCCAACCTCATGAACTACAGGCTCTCCCACCATCACCACCACCACCACCATCACAGCACTGGGGAGGAAGCTGAGGGCACCGAAGGGGCAGCGGTGCCAGGCAAGGGCAAGGAGATGACCAGGAAAGCCTCCGGCAGCGGGCGGATGAAGCCTCGGCTTAACAAGATCCGCTTCAGGACTCAGATCATCCACAACACACCCTCCTTTCGCAGTGACGCTGAGGAGGAAGAGCATGAGGAGAAATCTCTGAAAGCATCGTTCAAGCTCAGGCCGAAGTCCAATGTCTTTGGATAAGGCCGGGGAGCAAGAGGTCTGGGAGGTGGGTGCACGGACCAAAGTGCCGTAGGGTGTAGTGCAGAAGGTGAGGCAGGTACGAGTGGGTGCTCATCTACACTCATGGACTCTGGAGCAGATGGGTCCTGAGTATCTTGCTTTAACATTCAGTTTGGTGGGGTCAGTGAGCCCAGTGAGTCAACGGGACTCTGGTAGCTTACAGGCCCTGAGAGGAGCTGCTTTGGCTGGGCCCTCCATGCCGAAGTGAGAGGCAGTGGGTGCGTTGAGAAACGCTGGGGTGTTTATTAGCTGCTTTCCCTCTAAAGGCAGGCTTTGGGATTGGAAACCTGTGTTAATGCTGTGGGATTAGCAGGTTGAGTGGAGGGAAGAAAAGTGCAAATGCTCTACCCTTATATTGTCAACTGGTACTATAAATTACTTACAAACAACTTGTTATGTAAGAAGAGCACCTCAGTAATATGCAAGTATGCTTTAAGTTTCTCTTTAACAGCAATACCACCTGGCAGAGTGTGGAGTTGGGTACCCAAAGTGAGACGGTAGATAACAGTTTCCTGTCAGAATCCAAGCTTCAATCCAGCAAAGACTTGAGCCTGTGTTGACTTTATTCATTGAAAATTGCCTGATCTGACATTGTGAATATATTAAAAAAAAAATAATAATTCCATTGCACTGCAAACAACCAATAAAGTTAACCATATGCAGAAGTCTCTGCTGTCTGAGCTACTACTGAGCTTGCTTGTTGCTATTGGAATACTAATACAAGATAATGGAAGCAAAGAGTCGTCTTATATATTTGGTATCCTATGTTTTGTCTTGGGCAAAGCAGTTTTATTTTAATCACTGTGAATTCTCAAGTGCCAGACCTAGCGCAGTTCCATTTATTAAGTCTGGTCAGTTCTTGTTAATGTTGTTTGTGTAACTCGCTGCATTTGAAATTAGAAAATTGTGTTGTATGTGTTACTTGTGAAAGTCGTTCTCTTTTAGAAAAGAGCACAGACACCATTGCATGAAAACTTCATCAAAGTCTAATATGGTCCTGTAGTGTAAAAGCTACAGGTCTGTGTTCACTAGTAACTTATGTGCCAATTCCTTCAACTAACTCTGGAAGTGGAGAAAAAAGTGGAAAAAAAATAACAAGGGAAGGTGTGTGAATTCACACACAAGGTAAATAAGCAGAACTCTGAAACTCTATTGCTCTGTATTATCCTGAGTGAAAGCAGTATAATGACATATTCTAGTTAAGTGGTGGCAATGGTGTTCGAGTTCTTTTAAACTTGGATTTCTAGAGAAGCGATAACCAAGGCTTTGAACCATGGTTGAACAACCTAGTAAGTCTTAATCTGATTGACAAGCCTATCCGTCTGCTAAAGCTTTCAGAAACCTTGAATCTTGTTTCTCTGCTTTAAAGGTAGCAATTCCAGTGAAATCTAAGAGGTGGATTTGTATCCAGGTTCTTCTTTCCTTAAGAATGAGGTATTGAGCTGACCCTGGCTCAAGGTAGCAGCTCACCGGTGCTTCACTGTGCAGGTACATCCAGTTTCAGCGCAGCGTTTGTCAAAGCACGTGTGGAGTTGGCCACCTCAGAACGCCTGTGCACATCTGGCTGGTAACTAACCAAAAGTTGTTAGGCTTTGACGTGTTAAAATCCAAATCCCAGATGCTGATTAATCGCATGCCACAAGCTCTGGAACACCCCCTGGCTCCCAGATGCTGCTCAAGGTAGCAGCTCACCGGTGCTTCGCTGTGCAGGTACATCCAGTTTCAACGCAGCGTTTGTCAAAGCACGTGTGGAGTTGGCCACCTCAGAACGCCTGTGCACATCTGGCTGGTAACTAATCAAAAGTTGTTAGGCTTTGACGTGTTAAAATCCAAATCCCAGATGCTGATTAATCGCATGCCACAAGCTCTGGAACACCTCACAGGGGAACTGCTGCTGAGAGTTGTGCACTTTCAAGGAAACAGCTGTCTGGAGCTGTTGCTGGTGGCTTAATGTTTCTTGTAGCAACAGGGGAAGGGAGTCCTAGCGATTCATTGGTTTCACACTTCCCGTGCAGGTAAATTACCAACTTCTGCACTTTGTGTCAAAACCTAATAAATGACAGTATTTGCATAGGCATGTAAGCAACACTTAACTATTTCTGGGAAAAGTTACATAGGAAAAAAAAAAAGAATCTCTGCATAGGTGCTGGTCATTGCTTTTGTGTAAAATGACTAGAAGTTATACAGAGGTTCAGCTTTAGTTTGTAATTTGTAAGCTATATTATTATAGATTTCATGTGCCTTCATTTTCAGTTGGTTGCCACAAATGTGATGGATAAAATCAGTCTTGCAAAGCACTTTGTCTTTAAGTCTGTGGAACAGGACCAGAAATTTTCCTTCAGCTCTTCCTATTGAAGCTGTAAACTTGTACAAAAATGGAGTGTCTGAAGGTGTTGGTGAGGAATAATTGCACAGATTACACTGTAGAATTAATTCTTTTGTAAGAGAGAATTAAATGCCCGAGTCTTAAACTTCCTTCACTCTGGAAGGTAAATAGCTTTTTAGACTTGTGTAGAAGGAAAGTTTTCTGACTGAATGCTTGCAACATGAGCCTTCTTCAGCTTGGCTGCTTCTGGACTGAGCACATATTCCACGAAACTACATGTGTCCAAACATTGTTAAAGTAACCTTCTAATTTGAGTGTTTATAGGTTTTTCATATGAGCTGTTGGGTGAAGTGTTACATCTTCACATGCAAAGAATTGCACAAAAGTACTGAGTCTTAGATAGCTGTTGGGGTCCGGGAAAATAGCTTGAGGGTTTCAGTGCTTTGGGATTTGGAATACAGCACACTTTGAATTTTAAAAGACTAACTGGAACATAGTTTTATCTTGCATAATACAGTAGAACTTTGGTAATTACTAAGGGAACTTGAAAAATGGTAAAAAGATGCCTCGTAACTTGTTATTTTAAGTATCGAAGTGAAACTGTTGGTCCACTCATACCATTAAGCTGTCAGTTAATGAAATTTCACTATAACAGTCCAAAGGTCTTTGCAAGGTGGAGTGCAACAGAGCAAATATCTCTGGTGTTTGAGGTCTATTGAGAAATGGCTGGATAACCACTAGCGTCTCTCTGCGCTACGGGACTAAAGCACTTTGATTTCACATTATGACTTGTCACATTCCACGTGGTTACTTTTTATAACATGAGCTAAAACTTAAGTTTTATTTGGAGATAGAAAAGGCTTGGTGCCCTGTTTCAGAATATTTACAGTCTAAAGGTACTCTTAAGTAAAATATTTTGGATACATTGCCTAGAAAGATGTGAATTTGAAATAAAGTTGTATGGTACAGAAAATGGTGCACTTACTGGTGTCTTTTTAATGGTACGCTTGAAGTTACTGAATGTGTTTGTTCACTTTTTATGATGGTGTGTAAGGCAGCAAGACTGTAATGTAAACATTCGATATCTCTTACTGTATCTTATGTTTAAAATATTTTAGAGGCCTGGAAGCCCGTCGGTTTTTATTAATACAACTTTTTATGGATGTCTTTCTGAATGGTTATGAGTTAAGAATCTGTAAGCTTTAGTTTTATTGAAATAAAAAGAGATGATGAATTGTTTATGCTTGAATCAAGTTCTGTATGCTACATATTTAGGTGCTACTTGCATATCGGCTGTTAAAACTATCTACCTTTTTTTTTTTATCATGCAGGTATCTGATACCACATAATGAAGAATAAGACATGGAAAAAATGCAGTTAAGTTCTTTACAGGACAGTAACATTTTTCTTTGGCAGTTACTCTAATAGCTCATGTCAAAGTAAATGGAAACACAACAATTATTTTAATTTCTTTTTTAGAGAAGTATGTCTAAATAAGGGCCTGGGAGAGTGGCAATGCTTAACTTAAAATAGCGTCCTGACCTTATTTTTATGCAGCTAAGTATCTCTGACGCTGGGAAGACTAGTACTACTTTTGGGCACTGTGCAAAGGTCAATACCTAATTAAAAAAGGTTTAGGATTAAGGCTTTTTGTAATGTGTCTTAACTATAGCTTGGAAGCTTCTCTAAAGGGACATTTCATTTCATTACCAAGCCAGATTGTGGGATTTGATATATCTAAAACTTGTTTGAAGCTGTTGCTTTACCAAGATATGTGTGAAAACTAGTAAGCATCGCACTGCCAATAGCGCTGAGACATCCAGCTTTGTGCTTAGACTGGAAAGGGCTCGGCTGTTACCATGCTGGTGGATCAGGATGCATGCAGCTCCAAACCAAACAACCCCAAATCAGTAGTTTGGGGACGTGGGTGAAAGGAGGAGGGAGGAGGAAATGTTCTTGGCAGCTTAGAGGAGAGTGAGGGCACATGAGAAACAGCTGAGGCTGTGGGGGAAGCAGAAGACTTTGTGGGTGAGGAGTCTGCATGAGCCTTGCTGATCATGCAAAGGCTTGATTAGTTGTTTAGAAAATAGTATCTAAACATGTATCCCTTCTAAAGAATAACAATTGAAAGAGGTGGCTTGCCAGGAGCTCAAATGTAAATTCATGTCTGATAGTAAGTATTTTAACTGGTCCTTTTACCAGCGTTTGTTCATGTAGCTAGTACTGTGCAAAAGCACAAACAACTCTTGTGTCGAGTGTTGCTACAGCTGTTGCAGGAGAGTCCTGGTACATGAGATTGGTCCCACTTGAGGCTTCTCACTGGGAAAGAAGCCCTTCAGCACCGCATTGCTAACTTACTTTTTCACTGGCTAGAAAGGAGGGGTAAGGGGACTACAGTCCTGACTTAGTGTGCCCTGAGGTACACAGAACGCATATGGATGTGAAGGCGTTAGATTAAACTTCGAACACTTCATCCAGAAAAAAAACCCCAGTAGTTTAGTTTTCTTTTTGGAGTTGAGGGGGGAAAAAAAAAAAAGAAAAAGGTACACATGATCATTTTTTCATGTCTTCAGCTGGGTGTGGAGACAAGGAAGACATCTGAGGTTAATATTAGGGTTTGGAGAGGGACTAGCCTTTCAGTTCATTTTAAATTGTGAACAATTTGGCAGGAAAAGAGTGGAACGTATGATTTTGAACCTCCAGTTTTGTTATAATGAAACGTCTTGTCTTCTCATTTTGCAGCTGTTCCAGAATTTATCTTGTATCATTTTTCAGTTTAGCCAGAAATTAGTACTGATAAGTCCTGATACGCATGCATTATTGGAAAAACAGACCCAAGCTACCAAGTTTTATTTGCCTTTAATAAAACTGTTACAGGTGAGGTATTTCATCTTCTGTGTTAAAACCTGAAGAAACACGATTCTGAGATTTTTACAAAGACTTAAATTGCTAGAGGCATGTGGTAAACTTAAAACCAGATAATACTTGGGCCAAGATGTACAGCATTCTGTGTTCTTTCAGCTAGATTAGTCACATAAAATGAACCATTGTAGTTTAGGTGCACTCACCCTTGTATAGATAGCCATAAACTGTCTCCTCCCCTAAGTTACTGGGAAGTATGAGGAGGAAGCCAGCAAGTCTGACTATTCTAACGTGCCCTTATTTCTTTAGAAGGCATTTTGCAAACCTGTGGTAGGACTGCCAAGAAGTCAAATTTGTGTCCGTGCATATTGATGCAGGTAAACTGTTGAAGCTTGCTGCTGTTGGTCTAAAGCAGACAGCTGATAGAATGTATCCTTGCAGCAATCCTTCTCCATGAAAAGGAGGAAACTTAATCTCAAATGTTTCTAACTGCCAGAACAATTCAGTTGCTTGGGCTGTATCTGGAGCTAGCCCTAGCTTTAGTTGAAACTGGGCATTTCCTCAATATTTTTTACATGAAGCTAGAGGCCTGTTACTTTTGCTAGCAGGCTGTTGAGCTCTACCAGTTATTTCACTCTGCAGTTCCTTAGAGTGCCTAAGAAAGTGATGGTAAGGTGGATATAAACAAGAGATACCTCTTTTTGAAGCTAGGTGGGATGGTTGATTTTTTTCTGGTGGTATTGTGTGGGTTTTTCTGGCGGTATGTTTTTGGGTTCTTTTTTTACTTTTGAAAAGGAGATAAAAGATGTCCACAATATTTCAGGGGGCACAAAAATCTCTTGGGACAGTTCATACTAAAGAGGTGCTCTCCCTGTTACCACTTTAAATACAGAAAAACAAAATTAGTTATGCAAGCTATAAAGATATCCTCTGTTCACTGGACATGAACTTGCATGACAGAAAGCCTCAAAGTACCAGAAAACATGTTCATAACCCTTGAATATGTAAGTACATTTATATTTGCTATTTCTTTTCCTTGTTACCTATCTCATAGTATCTTACTATAGCTATTTCTTGTGGAAGTAACTCTGTGACAATAAGACGATAATTAAAGGGATGTGGCAAGGTCCTGCTGCCTTCTGCAGCAGAACTGTTAGCTACCAGCCTAGCAGTTGTCTTCTGCCTCTTGAAACTTCCCCTTCTGTTGCAGATGGGCTGGGTGGAACAGAAAACAGGTGTCAGAGCTGCCATCCTGTGCAGTCTGCAGCCGTGCTGGTAAATCAGAAGAATTTTGAAATCGCTGGCAGTAGTTCCCTTGATGCGGCTGCAAGCAGAGATGCTACGTCATTTCATCTGCCTGTGACTTTTAGAAAGGTATTACACTTTGGGATGTAGGTAAACAACATGAACTGAACTGTGAAGGAAACTAGAGTGCTTAGGACACTTCTACATATAAGTGGTGCCAAGTATGTTATATAGTAGATATGGCTAATTAGAGTGTGCTGCTAATCTTTAGTCACAGAAATCAGTTGGATAAACACTGAACAGCTGCTACAGGAAACCCCTGCAGAGGGGTTGATGCAAAATTATCATATCTGTTCTTAAGATACATCATTTGTTAAGGATGTTTTTTTCATTCCATAGGAGTTGCAAAATGAGCTAGTTACATGGTAGGTGATGGACTGCAGCATTATATCCCAAGAAGTATATCTTTGAATGGCTGTGGATGACTGATAGCTGTCAGGGTGAGAGGAAGTATTAGGCTTTTGGGTTTTGACCTGAAAATTTCTTGTCCTCTGAAGTTTGTTTCAAGTTCCTCCAGCAGTCTCAACTTCCTTTTAGCAAAATTTTTGTTTCTGGGATAACTAAAGCTTTCCTTCAAGAGTGAGAAGATCAAAAATTGTTTAGATGATAAGGGTCTCCATATACAACATTCTAATTAAGAAAACTTTAAATCGGTGGGCAAGAGAGAAAGAGACCATATTTTCACCTCAATGACTGCAGTATTGTGTACCTTAAAGGCAGCGCTGTGAATAACAGATCGTTTTGCATAAGAATCACTAAGTATAAATGACAAAATTTCCATTGATTATTCCATTAGCCATGTCACAACTAGCATCTTTTCTGATAGGTCCTAAATGGGAGTTCTGGCTGACCTGAACTTTGCAGATGAGTCTCTTTTGATCCCTGTGTAGTTGAATCCAAATTCTTGAAAACTTTGCCTCAGATCCAATTAAAAGTAGATGTAATGTAAAGATGACTAATCATTTTGAAAATTCACTTCCTTACACACCCTTCAAACTCAAGGCCTGAGGTAAAGGGAAAAAAAAAAAAACAAACCAAAACCATTTCAAATGTGCCAGCGCACACAGTGACTAAGTGGTACAGGGCAACAGCTCCTTCTTTTAAATTGCTGAATGGTTTTAGTGTTCCCCATTCCACACCAGTGCTCTTCAGGGGTCATCTTCTGGTGCCTGGTTTAACTCCCTCTGACCTGTTGCTTTAGCGGGTCAGTAATGAAGAATTACCAACTCTGAGAATACTGCTTTTTTCCCCAGTGCTCTTTTTAGAATTGTTACTGTAAGCTGTGGAGCTGTTGTTGCCAGCACAACTTTTTTCTGGTCTTTTATGGCCACATGAAGGTTTCACCTGCTCTTTTGATTTGAAGTTGAGTGAGACAACAGGGAAGTGATACTGAGGAAGTAGAAACTGATTGACTAGGAGTGGAGGAAATGTATTAGGCTGTCAAAACTTCTTTTGATGATGTTGCTACTAGTACTGGTTGTATGTTGTTATTGCTAAATCACATTAGGTACCCCATAATATCAGGTGTTGTCCAAATACAAGAAAGGATGTAACTCCACACCCACTGTCCCTAGAATCTTTCTAGCCTGCTCAAATGGTGGCAGCCAGCCAGGCAGGGATCATAATACGCAAAATAGATGAAAAGCATATATACACATTCAAAAAAGAACAGGCATACCACTTTTGGCTAAATGTTTCCCTACTTTACCATCACGCCTCACTACAACTCTCCCAGGAGCTAGTCAACTAATTTGAAAATCTTCTAGAATATTTGGCATTCATGAAATTTCAAATAACATTACAGGGATATTGTTAGCCTAAATCTTCATACCTGCATTCTTAAGACCTGGTTTAAACAACACAATTAAGTTCAGGCTAAATTGATTTAATATTCTTAGGAAAGAACTTAAGACCAACTTAGTCAATGAATATGACTGCAAGACTGGCTACAAGGCTTTAGCTGACAATTTGCATTTAGATCCTTGGCTTGATGCCTTATCACCATAATAATGAGTGCTACAGAAAAATCTACTTTTGGTTCCTACACTAATGTTTACAAAACAATTGCAGGGGAAAAAAGTCTCTGTTATAAAAGTTATATTTGAAATTTAGTCTAATTTCACAGTATGATTTTAACTATACACCAGTTAAGAATCTCACTAACCTTGCTGCTTCCTATAAGATGCTTTTTGATTTAGGTAAGGTGAGAAGGATTCTCAGGTTCCTTTGTTTCATCATAACAGCAATGTTACCGTACCTATATAGAGCATATCTATGGACACTACTAAATTGCTTTCCAAACCACATATAAAATGGGAAACACTGCTGTAAAATATACCCCCAAAATTATAAGCCTGAGGAAATAAGAGGCACAAAAATGCTATATGAGTTGTCCAAGTTAATTGAGGAAGGCTGCGAATAAGTAGGAAATATAACATACTGTACCTGAAAAAAAATCTGTTCAAATTCTCATTAAATATTCAGTCCTACAATCCTAAATATGGAATCTATGTGGGATTCATATATTTGCTAATTTTAGAGGTTTTGACTAAAGTCTTTAAATAGTCACAGTTTCTTCACTCCCGTGAATAATAACTTTGCGTTTGCTAGTTGTCTCCTTTTTTTTTCTCTCCGCCCTGTGGCTTACAATGACAATGTGGCAATTCATGAATGAGTGGGTGACATTAAATGTCACTGTTAATCCTAGTGGGTATTGATGTAAAAGGTCTATTTGTGTTTGCTGGCTAAATCCTGCATCTAACAGAAGGCATTTATTAGTTCTGTTGTTAGAATAATTGTTTCTTTAATGACAGTGATGCTATATCTGACTGTGCACAGAAGCAGAAAAGACAGCTGACGGAATTACAGTGCAAATTGCAAATTGTAGTCTCACAGGGAGATAATAATAAAATTTTAGGCTTTTTTTTTTCCCTGTAAATTGCTCTATATTACTCTAATTTATGTACATTTCTTCTACTTCACTCCAGAGCTCTGATTAACTAGAACTTCCTTATGATTAACCTTAGCCACACTTTTCTCATGTCAAGTGCAGGAATTCATTTGGTGCTGTCATGTGTCTGCCAACTCATATTTTATCAGCAGCAGTGTTAGTGTCTTGATAAGCAGAATCTTTAGGACTAATATGGCCATCAAGAAGTTAAATTACTATCAGTCACTGTTTTCAATCTTTTTATATCCAAAGGAGGGGATCAGAACTTTCTAAGGATAAGTACTTTTAAGCAAACATAATTTTTTTTATGGTAATTACTTAATAGAGAGCCAGAGTTCTCCATCATTCGCAACCTGCAAGTAGCGTCACAGCAAATTATGGCATTGCAGACCAGTTGTTAGTCCATAGATTGCAGAATAACTTCAAGGAATACTCCATCCAACTTTTATTTCTTTTGCTATGTTCTGACAATTGCAAATTGAGCCAGACCTATCTTCAAGGGAGATACGCTAATGTACAATGCCTGTGCCATTGTGTGAATAACTAGCTGCCTCTCTATGGACTGCCACAGAATACTTCATGCCTCAAAGCTTAAGAAATGGTACTCTAGGATAAAAAGTACCTTTCTTGAGGACAGGCGGCAACAGATGCAAGCTGGAACATAGGAGTTTCCACAAAAATATTAGGAAAAACTTTTTTCACTGTGAGGGTGACAGAGCACTGGCACAGGCTGCCCAGGGAGGTTGTGGAGTCTCCTTCTCTGGAGACATTCAAAACCAGCCTGGACGTGTTCCTGTGTGACCTACTGTAGGTGATCCTGCTCTGGCAGGGCGTTGGACTAGATGATCTTTTGAGGTCCCTTCCAATCCTGAACATTCTGTGATTCTGTTATTTGGCAACACTAAAATCAGTGAAGCTCCAAAGTAGCGAACCAGAAGCTGGAGGTGGCTTTATGCACAATTCTACAGATTTGTTTCCCCATCTCATGTTACAGTGTAACCTGTTGGGCACTGGGCAGCTTCCAGGGGCAGAGGAATATAATGCTTTGAAGCACAGAAGACTGGTCATCTGCAGCATTCTTTTCAAACTATTCAGCAGTCATTAAAGGGAAAGAAAAAAGATAAACTAACAGTGACTGAAAAACAAAATAGGTGGCTGAGCAGAAACCTAGCATCTCCCTAGTTTTAACTCCAAGTGTCATAGCAAGCTACAGTTCTCCCAAGTTTGAATTGTCAAAGAATGGGAACTGAAGGTCAGAACCCACCGAGCTAACCTCTGCTTTTACAAGATTTAAAAGAAACAATAGTCAGAAAGCAAGCAATGAAAATGTGAGTTGAACTAACCAAGTCCTCCTTAACAAATTGTTGTGGGTTTGATCCTCCAAAAATGAAACCAGAAGTAGCCAAAAGTCAAAGAGAATGATAAAAAAGCTAAATAAGAGTATTTAAATAACTGTCTCTTAAATTATTGAGATAAACTCTAGCACAACTGGGTCCTACTTTGACAGAAAAATAATAATTAAAATAACCTTCAGTCAGAGCTCCTTATCCTGCAACTACACTGTTGCAGCCCCTAAATGCCAGTTTGATTTTAAGAACTTGTTGTGTTTTGTTGTGATTTTTCAAATCACCATGGAAAGCATTCCGTTCTTCAGCACTTTTACATGTGTAACCATTTGTCTGTATTTGTTTTCTTTTGTTCTTTTCTAGTGAATTTGGTGTTTTAAAGGGGTGAGAGTGGCTCAGGAAGACTCTATCATCATCAGTTAAATAATTTACATAAACATTTTCCAAGCTGGACATGGGTTTTTCCTCATACTATTTAATGAAAGATACATGGTTAAATCTCCTTTACTGTTCTGAAAGTCCCAAATCAATCTTTTCTACAGAATCTAGACCTCACTTATACACTTGCAGTTTAACGCTATTATCCTTACAAGCTTTGCTTAGACTCCAGAAAGTCCCTACCCATGCAAACACCTCGGCATTTCAGCTTAGCAGCAGTGACTGTCAAGTTGGGGCAGCAGCCCAAGAGGCAGTAACTACAGCTGGCTTTGTAGTGTTTTAAGGAACAGGCTGTATGCTGATACCAACTCGAAGAGAGCAACACTTGGGCAGGAAAAAATGTTTTATGTCAGCAGTAACCCATACTGATGTGGTTGCGTCTGAGTGAGACTCTCAGTTGCCTTTATATTACTTCTCTTTTTGAGCTTTCGTGGAAGGCACAAACCTTGGGTATTTGAGGTATTTTTTCGGTTGACATGGTGAGAAATATTGACACTGTAAATTCACAGGAACTGGGGGGGGGAAGTAAACAGAGTAATTCTCAGTCCAAAGGCATAGATTTCTCTAACACTGTTTAGAGGATGCCTGCCAACTACACAAGGCCTATGGTTCTTACTGTAAGGGATACATACTCTGTGCCCCAAAACAAACTGATTTTCCCTCTATACTCAGAAACTTCACATGAAGGAAAAGATGATGCAACATTATGAATTCTGCAGAAAAATTATGGACTCTTATAGCCAGGAAACAGACTCCTTTGGGTTACAAAACTGTACTGCACAGTTAATGTACCTTAGCTCCCAGGTGCTGTAATATGAGAGCTCTGCCAACCTACATGTTCCTTGCAACTGAACAAGGAGGTACCAGTTCTCTGCCAGTCCCCCTCACACTGCGTGAAAGCCCTCAACCTCTTCCAAGCACTGGCCCTCATCGGTGGAATGAGACATAGGATCATAGACTGGTTTGAGTTGGAAGGGACCTTAAACACGACCTATTTTCAACACCCTGCCATGGTCAGGGTCCCCTCCCACTAGACTAGGTTGCTCCAAGACCCATCCAGCCTGGCCTTCAACACTTCCAGGGATGAGGCATCCACAACTTCTCCAGCAAACCTCCAGAGTTTCACACCCTCACAGTAAACAATTTCTTTCCTGAGTTTAAGTCTCTTCAGCTCTCCTGTAGCCCCCTTTAAGTGCTAGGAGACCACTGTAAGGTTTCTCTGGAGCCTTCTCTCTCAGCCTGTCCTCACAGGGGAGTCAATTGAAATTACTGTGCTGAAAATAACTCTGCCAAAAAAAAAAAAAGTGAGAAGTTTCTGCTAGATGAGAATTTGCTCACCTATTCTAGTCCAGGAGACAGAGATCACTCAAGAGAGAGGACAAAGCTATATGGCTGAAAGCGGGGCTGGAGGAAGCAGGTTAGGAGTGATGGAGAGTGGCTGGACTTCCTGGCAGTGGTAAAGCACTGGTAATCTTCACGTGCACTGTGCAGGTATGGCCCAATGTTTACATGTGCTCTTGGTGAATCCTAAACACCGTGTGATGTAGTTCAGTTTAAACCTCTTTTACTATCTTTCCCAGGCTAATGGCAGTTATTTTCTTTGTGGTTTTCAGAGTTCCCTTAACGCCAGAATTCACACAGACATATTTTGCAAGTACGATTTCTGTACCTTAAATTTGTATCTTACTTATGCTAATGCATTTTCCATCTAGCCCAGCTTTTCCTGCCTGTGAGGACTTCTGCTTCCAAAGACAAGTGAAGCATTGCCTCTCCGGAGACCAGCAAATGCTTCCAATGCAGTACTTGGCAAATAGCAACTTGCAAAACAGTGACCTGATGAAAAAAATGATTGTGGAACTGAACATGTGAATGAAGGAGTTGATCCCTTAAGTGTGCTCAGAGGGTAATAAGCACAAGGAGAGCCAGCCAAATCACAGCAAAATGGAATGAAGACATCCTAACCACTTAAATATGCTTGCTTGTAAATGACAATGGAGCCTCACTAGCCAGAACCTGCTGTACCAGCAAACTACTTTAGCTGAATACCAGCCTCCTACTGCGTGAAGTGATTGTCACCAGAAAGATTTCTGTGCCCTGCTTTAAAGCTATTGTTTCTTTGCTTTGTCCTATGAAAAAATATTTATTATGATTTTGTTTTGAATCCAAAGACTACACAGGATAGTTGGAAAGGAAGCAAACACCACATTGCAGTAATATGCCCTTTCAAATAATGTCATACTGCCAAAACACTCTGACTGGAAAGTTTCCACCAAATTATATATGAAGATGAGGCTTTATCATTACTGGTTTGTTTACAACACATGTTCTTTATGGTCACACCTTCCATCACATTAGTACAAATGTGCCTCTGCAGATGGATTCTTCTTTCCAGAAACAAGCATTTCCACATCAAGATGGTTAATTACAAGGCACTACAGTTCATGTGCAAATAGGGTTTTAGAGCTGAGATAGCCTGCCCTTAAGAGTAGGAATCTCGTATATTTTGGGGAGAAATGTTTTTCCCTCCATTGGATTAGCTGTTAGTTAATGATCTTCTAAAGAAAGCCAGTATGGTTTTCAGAAAGATAAGAAGGAGAAGCAAGCTAACTCATGGGTCGAAAATAAAATAAAAAGTGGTCTGAAAATTTGAGGTGGAATTGGTGAGTGCCAGAGATTTAATACCAAAGCAGCAGTCACATTTTCCCAGCAGAATCAGTGAGAGCATGGACTCAAGACTCTCAGTCCCTCTGCTCTTAGTGGAGAAAGGCTGGTGCTTCAAGGGCTGACCCAGAGGGACGAGGGTTTTTGTCCCCTGGAGTTTGTGCTGAATCAGGGATGCATCTCAGGTGCCACTCAGAAATAGGGTTGCGATAAAAAAAAGGCAAAACATACTCTAATGGTGATTCCTTAATCTGTAGATACAGGAAATCTAAATGGGTTACAATGTCAGTAAGAATTTTGGCTTACTTTAGCATCCATATGGAGGTCTCTCCCTCATCAGATTAAAGTAATTTCAGAACAAGAGGTTTTGATTTTCTTCCACTGGCTCGAGATGTCTCCATCTGTGCATAGTGTAGGCTGGGAGCCCCAGGCAGATTCATTTTCTCTATGAGTCTTGCCAGCAAACCAGGGCTGAGGCCCCTCAGGAGCCCTGCCAGAGGAGATGGGCAGCAAGACCTGCAGCTGCTGTCTCTTTACAGCTATTTGCATCCCCCTCTTGCTCTCTCTTCTTCCTTCCTGAAAAGCAATTCACATGTACAAATGTAGGAATTATTTCTTGGAGAACCTTTAGTAATTCTGCAACATTTTGTGAATTGGTTCAGGGTTTTAATTGTCTATTCAGAAAAAAAAAAGTTCTTGCTTTACTTCTGCTTTTTTCAGAATGAAATTAATTTCTTTTCAATTTTTTGTTTCAGTCTTTCCTTGACTTTCTAGTAATTTAAATGTGAACGACAATGCTCAAAGTAGAAGGAATAGTGTATTTTAGGTCAAACTAAATATTTAATTTAGCCTGAAATTATCTTTCTCAAACGTTTTTTATTTCATCAGCCATTTCTGAAAGGTTTCTGTTTTGATGTAACTCAAAATGATTTTTCCTTTCATTTTTTTCTGAATTATCTGTGCTTCAAAATATGCGTTTTCTTCACTATCTTACTTACAGGTAACTTGAATAATCAGGATTGGCTTCTAGAGATTTTTTCACTACTGGTAATTTCATACAGAGATTCTTAACTTTCTGATAAAAGAAAACTATTTCATTAAGATCCTTCATCTCAATGAGGTGAATACCAACAGCCAGAAGATACTGCTTGAGATAAATTCTATAGAAACAATTGTTCCAACATGTTATCTGAAGCTGAGCCAGAAAGTAAAAGGGCATGAGAGGAGATGAGGCATCTTTAGAAATGCGTTCATTTCCCAACTGGCTTAAAAGCATTTTCACTGTTGGCTAGAGTACTTGGAATTTGTAGTCCAGAAATCCTCAGAAGATGAATTTTAGGCATTCAGACTTATGGCATTTCATGTGGTTTAGGTGTTTTGCTTATTTAAATTTTTCCATAAATTCAGTTCTTGTCACTGTGGAAGTCCTAACACTCCAAGGCAAACCCCTCAGCTATTTTAAAAAACCTGATAATCAGAGACAACATCAATATCTTCCTCACATGGTTCCCTTGTCTCATAAAGTTCCTTCCTACAGAACCGACCTCGAGCAGACCCCACACTACCCTGTGAGCTGGCTCTGTTTTCTGCTACTTTAAGGGGCCAGTATTTTGTGCAGAGGAGCATGTGGAACATAAACTTTGGATATCAGTGTATATAATATAGGCACTGGGACCCCTTACTTGAGAGGACCAGCACAGCACTCATTCTGGAATACAGCACACTGTAAAAACAAACAAACAAACAAACTAAAAAAAATCCCCCACAAATATTATGAAAAAGGCAATGGTAAAAAAAAATCACTTTGCAATGTCCATGACACCTAAATATCTAAGTGAAAGAAGAAAAAAAGGATTGTTATCTGGAAGAGTTTTACGTCTGGAAGTGATTTTGAAAATCATCACATATGCCGCAGACTTGAAAAGAAGCTAAAAAAAGTAGGCAGATGGTCAGTCACCAAATTAGATGTAATCAGAACATGGAAAGATAGTTTATCTTATTCCCTCTTCTCAGATTTTAATGTAGATACTGAACTTGGCAAGCTGTTAATCTGCTCTGATGAGTGCTTACAGTAGAGCTGGGAGCTCTGAACACTGTCAGACACAGCGGAACTTGTAGTTTTATGCTGGCTTAGTCCTACCAGTCACAATTCCTGAGGTACTGAGTTCTTTGGCCTCACTTGGTCATTTGCATTCCCCTTTTTGTGCCCTTGATTTCACAGTGCAGTAAATCCAGCATTAGGACTCCTAGGTCAAAATTGCTGCAATCACAAAATGTAAAGTGCTGACTTCAGCTAAACCTTTGCTGCTGAGTCAAGTTTTCACAGCTAATTTGTTGTACTGGCAGGGTTGGGTGGGAGTTTTATAGGATATCTAGTATCATCTGTTTGTGCCGTGAGCTTTATGCTGGATCACCTGTCATCTCCTATAGCCAGCCTCAAGGCAGCACAAATCCCATGTCACACTTTTCCTGACCCCATGGGGCTGGGACTGCGTGCCCTTGCCTCGTCAACATCATATTTGGTCTGGCATGTTTAACACCAGATTACGACACCATCTTTTCGCCTGCGTGTTCATACCTCAAGACTGAGTGTTTTTCAGTAACAAATGTGTTATTCTGGTTTTTCACTTAGCTATCCCTGAAAGTTTTGGAGCCAACCAGTTCATCCCAACAGCACTGGGGAGGGAATGCAGTACCTGAAGCAGGATGTGGGGCTACTGCAACTGGAGCTGGGGAAAGCCTTCCTCTCCGTTTCCCCTCCTCTTGGTCCCTATTTTCATATGTCTGCTGTCCTACATTGCCACATAACTTCATCCAAGCCAGAGGCCCTGTGAAATCTACCTTGCACTGGCACCTACAGCCTGCCCTGACTCAACTGCCCTGCCTCACTGAGGGTTGACGCGGGAGCCTGCCATGCTGCCAGGGTTTGGCAGCTGTACGCAAGCCATGAGCAATAAGGGTGCAGTTAGACAAGACAGTATACCTGCCCCAACAGCTCCTTGTTTCCAAAGGAGAGAGACCTGCCTCTTGCTTTCCTAATTCCTGCTCTTCCCTGCCATGCAATCGCCTCCTTGCCAGCTATCAGACTCTTTAATGAACAGACAGTTGCCTGCTGCAGACCCAGCAGTGATTCGCTTTTTCTTTATAGAGTTAATTTTCTGTTATCTTAACAAAGATCTTAGTCTTAGAGAAGGGTCAGAGAAGCACCAGCATCTGGCCAAACAACAGAGCAGTAGCAAATACTTGAGCGACAGAGAAAGAAGAGAGCCGTGGGAGTAACGCAGCAGCACCTCCCTCAACAGATTTAGCCTGTGCTGTCTAACCACATATTCACCCTGCTCTATCAGTAATAGTATTTCCTAAAATCACTATGTCAGCTGTACCAGGTGCTCTTGTGCTATGAGGTAAATATGGGCTACGAAACTTTAAGCCAAGACATACCCCTGGATCTGTGAAAGGCAAGAGAAGCATGAGTTTGTGCCCATTTTTCTGTGCTTGTCCACATCCTGGGACCTGCGCCACCGGCAAAAGAACCACGTTAATGTTTAGCTAGCATGTTTTCCAAGGGGCAGAATAGAAATTTTCAATGCACTGCCACCGCTCAAGACATTACTTCTCTCTACTAGTGCAGAGAGAATTGCAATCCCTATCACCCTGTCTGATGTTGGTCCGAAGCTGTCTATTTTACTGGAAATCCAGGAAGGACGGATTTTGTCCTGCCATGTTGTGACGCTTCACTACTTTGTTTCCTGCTCAGTGAGATTTAAGCTCTCAGGGATTTCTTAATTTCCATGGTGATGTAAGAGTCCGTATTGCAGATCTGCAGCCGCGTGCTGGGAGACAGCTTTTTGTCCGATTATGTCTGGCTCTTCGGTTTCTACAAATGAGCCAGAGAACCTGGCAGCCCCAGCAAGGAGGAAAATAACACAAGTGCCCTTCAAAACTACAACAAGCCCACTGCCAAGTTTTCCAGAGGTTCTTCGACAGGATTTTATTTCTCTTTAAAGCACCCTCAGCTTGGCCTGAATGCAGGGGCTGGTGACGGTGAAGGGTCGGGGGCAGGCAGGGCCTGCAGGGTCACCATGTCAGGCCAGGCCGGACCCACAGGCCTTGGCTACTGGGCTGGGTCTTGGCTGGCCCTTTGCCGACATGCCACCACCCCCAAGGGCCAGATGCCTCAGGCTGACCCCTGTCAATCTGCAGGGCTCACTTTGGATGAAAATGAGTCCACTCTGCCTCCTTGCCCTCTGCAAGGAAACTGAGTGGAGCAGGGAGCTGCCCTTCTCCCTGGTCTTCACTGAAAATCACAACTGGGGAAGTATCTCCCTAAACATTCCTCCAAGGGGTAGTTAATATTCTGAATATTTTGCTCCCATTTTAGCAAACTTCCGGCAGATTCCTGCCTTCTTTCCTGACAAAACTGCCTTGAGACACTCAGGTGTTTTCCTCTTTGGTTACAGACATGCTAGTGCCCTACAACTTCTGGTGCCAGGTGAATGTACACCTCCCAGCCATGAAATAAATAACAAAAGCAATTACTGCAGAAGCTAAAAAAGACCAAAACACTCCTCCTTGAGCTTATTGCAGAGTGTGCCTGCCTCAATGCAGAGTCACCTCCATTGAAATAAGCCATATCCTGTGCAACCAGACAGGCCTTGGGTTTCCCTGTATCTGCTTCCATCTACAGGTGATGATGGGATGGAGCCCCAGACCAAAGGAGAAACACCCCATGTGTCTTGGGTTACAATATGTAACCAA
>NW_009712287.1:0-1618 GCF_000703405.1 Apaloderma vittatum
TAGGCCATTCTATGATTCTATGATAAATACATTGCAGATTGCTTTTCTTCGCCTCACTATCTAGGCACTGCTCTGATCTTGGCATGTACAACCATGTTCTGGTTGTACAGATGAAGTCTGCATCACCTTAGAAAGCAGGAGTCTACTTATCCACTAACAAAAGAAGGCATTTATCTGCTTAATTCCCATTAGTTACATGCCTAATACCGCTCAACATCGGTGAGAAATGCACCTTAAATTTTCAGCTGCTTGAAATAGCAACCTCTGAAACCACACATAGGAGATTATAAATAAAGAAGCAATAGAAACAAAGCAGGCTCCTAAGAGGTACCAGCAGTATATAGAGAGAAGCAGATAATTTTCCCCTCAGCAAGATTTTCTGCTTAAATCATTTTAGTAAATAAATATTTAACAAGTGACAGAACTTAATTGATGTTTATATTTACACGGCAGTTAATTTATATTCTGCTAAAGCAGGATCCTCCATCCACAATAATGCTTTATATCCCTCTGTGGTGGCAGACACCCAAACAGCACAGTTGTGTTTTTGAGGAAAATCATAACAACAAAAAAATGCAGTGCTCCAAATACTATATAAGTCATTACATTTTTTTTCCTCTCTTCAGCTGTCAGATGTATTGCATTATATTATCAGATTGATAGATCTAGTGTTATTTCAACATTTACCATTTTACAACAACAAATATAAAACATATAAAGAAGCTTAGGTAACAAATCTTTCTTAATATGTATGTGAAGTAGACAGTTAGTCTAAGAGAAAATATAACTGATGACAGATTTCATTTCAATCTGCTGGTGCTTATTAAGATGTCTACAAAGAAAAAAGCCATATCAGAATACATCTCTTTCTGCAAACAAAGGAAAGTTTTAATTGCCTTAATCAGCGTTTGCTTTGTCTTTGCAGTGACATAGAAAAACAAGTCAGGTACAATCAGTAAATGTTTTCTAAAGGAAATTTGTAAGCAGAGGCTTTAGATGTTTTCTATTATTTCTATCTAGAAAATGGTTAAAGTTTATGTCACAGGTGCAACATAATTCAAAAATTCTGAAATCCACCTCATAAAATAGATTTGTATTTGATTTTCTTTTATATCATGTCGAGAAAGAAGACAGCGTAAATCTGACTGAAGTCTTCTCCCACAAAACCCTACAATGAGGGCTGTCGAAGCTATGCCAGATATTAGAAATCAGAGCACAGCCCAAGGAAACACGTTGCACGTTGATGAAGGTGTGCAGTTAAAAAGATAACAATTAGACAAAATTCACATCAAGAAACGGGTTTTGGAGAAAGTGGTGAGCAAAATCCATTATTTCTTTCAACTTGTAGGCTTTTGAGTCTGTATCCTGATGATGCATGTAATTCACTCCTCATCAGAAAGAAGGGCCAAAAAGGAGCTTTCCTATTATTAAAAAAAAATAAATTAAAAAAAAAACATAAAAAGAAACTACAATGCTCAAATATCTCTTAAGCAGGAAATGGGAATTTGTATTCACATGCAGGAAATACTCAGCAACTTCTAGCTCAAGTCCCACAAGGGAATCTGTTTTTCAAATTTCTGAATGTGTTAGACAAAGGGATGGGACTGAGGAACGAATA